>NW_008587457.1:0-47613 GCF_000691845.1 Merops nubicus | reverse complement strand
CCTAAAGGATTCTATGATTCTATTGCAATGCAAAAATAATTATGAAAATTTAGAAGGAGGTTAATACAATTTCAGTTTTCTCAAGTAAGTTTTTCTGTAACACCACAGGTAATTTAAAAATCCATTTGGACTTGTGTCTTGATAAAATAAACTCATGCATGTAGAAGGTAAACCCTGGATTGGATGAATGTGTGGAATGGCATAAAAAAGTCAGTTTATTTGTTCCTTCAAGCACTAAACAGCAAAGTTTGGAGCATCACAGAAGACTAGTGAACAGCAGAGTACATAAAAATGGGAGGTCAGTGCAGAAGCATAAAACAAATGACACAACATACTGAAGAATCACGATTCTAATATTCGTTTGAGAGAATTTTATTTGAAGAAGTTGTGTTAGTACTTGTAATTGATTAAGTATGGCCTTAGCATATTTGTCAGGAGGGAAAAATATGCTTGTTCTTGTGGTATCTAGGTGAACAAGGTCAAAACAAAGCATGAAATAAGATAATACTAATCTTTGTGTAAATATGAGAACACTTGGGAGGCTAGTTAAAATATGACTTTTCCAAAACGCACCTTTCCTATGAGAGGTTTGAGTGATACTTCTCTGCTATCTTTAAGGCTATGTGTTATTCAGAATAAAATCAAGAAATTGTCCATAATGAAAGCAAGAAGTTGTAGTTCTAAGGATAATTTATTGTTTAAGCAATCTTACCTATCTTCTCTTCCTTGGAACAAAGTGCTGTTTATTTCAAACTTTTCAAATTCTTTACTAAGCAATGATGCTGTTGATATTGTTGCAGGATGTGCCTACTGTTAATAACAAATAAACTAAGGAGACGGTATTTCCTGAACGTTACTGATGAGTACTGCTGTTGGTTAGGATGGCAGCTGAAGTCCAGGGGCTGCAAAGCACAGCAGCGCACGGCTCTGCCCCTCGTCACCAGCGTGCTGGCTCTGAGGGTACCACATGCCATGAAGGGCTTCAGGGGAAGGGTCAGTGTTTTATTCTGTAACATGGATAATGTTAGCCTGCATCACAGTGAGAAGACTGACTTTTTGGATCATGGCAATTATTCTCCAAAATATTAAGATGAGTAGTTACTGTAACTGCTGTCTCAGCTATGTGGCAATTGCAGATGCTGTTCTTTGTACGTTGGAGCCCTTTACAAATCTAAGTCATTTGCCTCGAGTATTTTCCATTTTCTGACTGTTACCTTGTGTTTTCATAAAGTGCCCTCTTGTCCTTCAAAACAGGCAGGCTCGGTTGGCCCTCTGTTCTCTTCATTCTGTTGTATAACTGGCTCATATCTTTTTGTGCATTCTTTTCACCAACGGAATAATTAACCTTTTTTATCTTGTTTTAAATGGGAAAACATGCCCCCTTCATTTCTGTTCATCATCCCACAGTCTCATTTTGCCCTTTTTTTTTTTTTCAGCTTGGTCTTGTAAGGCTTGGATGTGCACTCCTTTTTTCTGTAGATGTCTGTATACCCTTATATATCAGTATATAATGGCATTCAATTATTGACCAATTTTATCTAAACTTATCAGGGACAGAGGTCTGAAAGACAACTAGATTCCTATAAACAACTTTTAAACAAGTGTTTAAGAAAAGGTAGCAATGTGGCCTTGCTTTAGCAGACATCAGAGAATTCACACCTTACAGAGCTTGAGAGTGCTCCTGGCAAAAGTCTCATTCAGAGGAGCTCTGATGCCCACCTGCAGACACTTACCAGGACTTCATGGAGGTACCTGGTTTTAATGAGGTGCCTGAGAAAGAATGAGGAGCTGCCAATGTGTACTGGAAAAATACTTGTATTTTCCCTCTCCTTCACCTTAAATAGCTTTTGGATTTTTTTTTTTTCTTTTAGATCTCTGCTGTGCAGTAAGGGGCCAAATACACAAGGGTCCAGCTCCTTTTGAATTCCTTTAGTCTAACATGATGACCCAGCTGTACCAGCCCCACATGGCCAATCTCCTTGCCTCTAGACCAGCTCTCAGTGGCTCTGTACAGCTCTGCAGCCCAGCACAGTAATGGTGACAGCCATAAGTTTTTTTTCAGAGTTAGGAGACAATGTTCCATTAACCTAAAATTTCTGCTGTGCATAATAGAAAACAACCTGAATTATATTTTGAATGTTTGCTATTAGTTATATATAACAATACAGCTTTTATTCTAATGATATCAGCTGTGATGAGGACTTATAGTAAGGGTGTATTTAAAACCATTCCACCTATTTGCATATATTTATCATTCATTTTTCTTTAGCATAAAATGGCTTTTAAAAACACCGAATTCTGGTGTGCATTCAAATCTTAACATGAAAAATTTGCCAGATGGGCCTCTCCACCAATGCTGAAGGAGGTTTAGAACTGGTCTGGCAGGCCCTGCAAATGGGTATGGTGGAGCTGTCAGCCAAGCCATCAATTTACCTTTTGTGCAGATGATCTGTTATCTGCAGTGGCTCTGCTGAATTCCCAAAGAAGTCAGTCTTACCACCCTACTTAAGTAGACAAGACTGGTCCTGCTAGGAAAAAGAAGTAAGGTTTGACTTCTCTAGCAGTAGAATAGAAACAATTTTCAACATAATTTTAAAAACAAAAACTAATTTTTGGATAACTCAAATTGTCTTACCTTGCTCACAGAGATGTTTCTGGAACAGCATTCCCTTGAAGTACAATTGGCATGACTATAGCCATCAGAGTACCATGTAAATCTTCCCAACAGAAAGTAACATTCATAGGAATAAATATAATTATCTTTTTGACATCTTTACAGAGCCAAACAAATCAAAGGCACTTTCTTTGGAAAGTCATATATGCAACTGAAGCAATATATGCAATTGAAGCAATATTTTCACAACTGGAGAAATGTTAATGTAGGCTTTTTTCTATAACTCAAACAATTTAAGTGATTTTGCCTTATCTCCAGAGAATTTAGAAGAGTCACATATAAAAACCATCATATAGCAACAGATTTCATTGGACCTGTTTCCAAACTTGTCTCCTTTTAGTGTAGCTTTGTAGAGACAAATGTGCTGCTAAAATGTCATTAGTCTATTAAAGCCACTGTTTCTGCAGATGACTCCCACTGGGGAAATGCTTTACAGCACAAGGTTCTGAGCATCTTCCACACAGAGGTTGTAGCTATCTCTATGGAGTCCAAATGTAGTCCTGCAACTTTCCTGTGAACAGGAAAACCATTTGTCTGAACCCAGTAGTAAATCATAGAATCCTTTAGGTTGGAAGAGACCTTTAAGATCATCAAGTCCAACCATCAAGCCAACACTACTAAGTCCTCTGCTAAAACAGCATCAGAATCCATCAGGGTTGGAGTGGACCACAAGGATCAGCCAGTTCCAACCCCTCTGCCAGGAGCAAGGACACCTCCCACTAGATCAGGCTGCCCAGAGCCTCATCCAGCCTGGCCTTAAAGACCCCCAGGGATGGAGCCTCAACCACCACCCTGGGCAACCCATTCCAGGGTCTCACCACTCTCATGGGGAAGAACTTCTTCCTCATGTCCAGCCTGAATCTGCCCACTTCCAGCTTTGCCCCATTCCCCCTAGTCCTGTCACTACCTGATATCCTGAAAAGTCCTTCCCCAGCTTTCTTGTAGGCCCCCCTAAGATACTGGAAGGCCACAATAAGGTCACCTCGGAGCCTTCTCTTCTCCAGACTGAACAGCCCCAATTCTCTCAGTCTGTCCTCATAGGAGAGCTGCTCCAACCCTCAGATCATTCTGGTGGCCCTTCTCTGGACATGCTCCAGCAGGTCCACGTCCCTCTTGTAATGGGGGCTCCAGAACTGGATGCAGTACTCCAGGTGGGGTCTCACCAGAGCAGAGTAGAGGGGGAGAATCACCTCCCTCGACCTGCTGGCCACACTTCTCTTGATGCAGCCCAGGATCTGGCTGGCTTTCTGGGCTGCAAGTGCAAATGCATGGCAAAAATTCAGA
Source organism: Merops nubicus (assembly GCF_000691845.1). Classification (NCBI taxonomy): domain Eukaryota; kingdom Metazoa; phylum Chordata; class Aves; order Coraciiformes; family Meropidae; genus Merops; species Merops nubicus. The sequence continues at coordinate 43,655 of NW_008587457.1, read as the reverse complement.
TGTATTAGGAAGAGCTTATATTTCAAAATGTGACCACGTGGGATTTTTTGAAATGTATGAATTCAACATAATTTAAAGTTATAATGGTTTAATTATTTCTATTCCAGAAATTTTGCTTCAAAAATAAAAATGTTTTAGAAGTTACTTTAACAGAATGACTGTCCCTTTCCAGAGATTCAGTGGTAATGCTGATCTAGTGTTTGAGTCAACTTTTCTTCTACAAAGTTAAAAGTGCTTGCATTAGTAAAAGATCCAGGGAAGAAGAACAGGGAAGAATAGTGGAGTGGTGATCCTGTTCAGAATGTGACAGAGCAACAATGTGGGTGGATCATCTGACAGAACATCCAGTAAGGCTGCATCTGGCCTGACATATTCTTCTGCTGACCACTTGCCTAATATAGAAAGATATTATCATTAACAGGCAGACTAACAGCCAAACCCTCCCTCTGCCCTTAAATATTACACAAACAATCCAAGATGCTGCACCATCAGAGTGAGAAATAAGTTAACACACTCACTGCATGAGATGTGAAGAATGGAACAAGCTGGCCAAGGATCCAAGCCATGGAAGATAGAATTAGCCAGGCCATGAGACCAGTTATGAAGTAGGGACTTATCTTCCTCATTACCACCCTGGGAAAACCCAGGGACCCTTTCCAACAGCCAGAATCCCCACACAGCACATCTACTATACAAACATATCACCCAACCCCACTGCAAGCAGAGTCATCTCTTATAGAGGTGGCTTCTTGCCCCACCTCCAAGTTAATGTGGAAGGCAGGGGCACCTGGTGGTGGTCTCCTAATCAGTTTCCACCCAAGGCTGGCCAGACCCTGGGTGAAAACCAATCAGGAGGGTCTTTCTTGCCTGTTTGTGGACATCATCCATATGCTCGCCCTCATTCAGGGCTGGGGGTTTAACCCCAGCACTTCACCTATAGACTGGCATTGTCAGCCTCCTGCCCCCAGAACAAGTCTAGGCCTACCGGCAGCAACACCACTCCAAGAATAACATCTTCAAGACTCTTGTATTACCAGGGTGAAACTTTTCCAAGTCACCAGCCAAGCTGCAGAAAGAACAAGGTCAATCACCTAGGAATGAGAAGTCTTCATCCAGTGGCTAGAAAGACTCTTCCTTTAGGAATCTGTGGTCATTAGAAAATGTTGTTGTTCTATGAAAGAAGGCAAAGTCTGGGACACTCCATGGACCAATGCTCAGCTGTTGTGCTTAGCAATGCCTGAAAACCACTGTTGGTGTTGGATGTGCTTGTTTAACTGAGGATGTGATTTTTCCCACTGCAGTTCAGAATTTGACACTGTTAGGAGTGTTATGGGAAGATGTATGTTGTGAATCACACCCAGCTGGGAGGCTGTAAATGCAGAGTCTGAGTACCTGTGTTGCTCAGAGTAAATGGGTATTCCTTATTTGTTGCTCATATGAACTGTATTTTTAAAAGGATAAACAGAAACACAAGTGATTCACAGAGCTGCACAAAGATTTCTTCCTCTCAGGGCTTCCTGTAAGCATGGTGAAAGGACCCTGCATCCTAGAGCACTTCTGAGGGGATGGATCACAGTCCTCAATTACGTGTGAAACGTCCCCAGCAGTCAACCCTCCACCACCCACACCACTTGCATGGTCCCAGGTGTGTCATGGTGGTTTCTGAAGTGAAAGGATACATTGAGGTTTGGTATTACCCATTCTGCTTCTGACATTTGAACTGTCTTAATATCACTACCTACAGTGGGCTGGTATAGTGCATGCCTACTCAGGCACTGTGTTCAGACCCCTTTTCCTTAGGGGATAAAAGTGCCCTTCACCATGAAGATGACCAACAGCTAAAGTGTTCATGCTCATAATACTATTAGCAAAAGCCTGCAGGAGCAAAATATCAAAAACTCTCTGTTCTCCAGGAATATCTAGTGTAAAACAAACAGCTCTTGTGACCTATGATCTCCTTTTTGCCTATTGTCAGGAACCATTTTGGGGAATGGTTGTGCCACATGAAGTGCTAAGCACAAAATTTGTGTTTGGAATCTGCTCTTCAAACAACACCTTCATGAACTAAAACCCCTCACATTTTCTCTGGAGAACCTGAGATCATCCAGAAATTATCTGCACTCTTACTGCTTTCATGACCACAGTTACACCAATGTTTTCACTTCTAATCCATATATTATTATTTTAATATAGAGTTGATTGAAATTCAGCTGTGGTTACACCCAAAGGGATACTATTTCTTTTCTGTTTACCTATATTCCATTTCATATATGTTGCCAAAGGGAAATGAAAAGTGCTCAGTATAGGGAGCACAGAGAGAAAATCTATGACACATGTTGTACAAGAGCTTACTCTAGGAGACTACAATGGTTTATTTTAGCTCCTGTGAACATACGAAGCTATTACTTGCAGTCATAGTACTTCGTAAGACAGCCCTATATTTTCTCTCATTAGCTGTTTCTCAATAAATATCAGTAGTTTCCTGATGGTTGTTACCCCCCTGAGGAATTAACCATTAGAGATTTCAGTGTCAGTACAAAAGTCAGGGAAGAGAAAAGCATACTGTCATGCCTATGTAAAATACTTCTACAGATGTTGACTTGAGAAACTTTATTGTTCGAGTCTTGGAACAGTGAGTTTAAAAGGGACTGGAGGGCAGCTCTGCTGTCAAAGCTCTGCCTACCATGTACAGCATTCCCCAACTTGGATAGGTTTAAGCAAAAGAGAAATCCAATGTGTATGTGTTTCAGAGACGTCTTAGCCAAACTGACTTTGTTAGAGATTATAAGAGTCTGGAAATTAAATGTTTTTGAGGTTTCTTTGCAGATGGGACACTCCACTGCCCAGAGATTAGAGCACAGACTTATCTGGTAGTACTTGCCTCAGGCTTCAAGCATCCCTCTGCTCTGGATAACAAAACTGGAAAAAGGGTGTATATCTCCATTAAGTACACATCCTTCTCTCTGGCAGGACTTGAGCAATATGGAGCAAAAAAAAAGAAGCATCACTTCCTCATTTTGGACTTTGACTTCTACAAACAGCTAAAGCTGACATTGAAAGTAAGGAATGCTGGAAAGGCTTAAAGTTACGAAAAGGTGAGCTAACACCATTGCTTCTTTTCTTTTTGCCTTTTACCAGAAAGCACTAGCAAAATACTTCTTGGTTGGAGATATTGCTCATCAATTGCTATTGAAAGCCTGATCAGGTGGTGAAGATACCCTTCAGCCCGCAAGAAGGATTACAGTGACAATGACTGCTTTTGGGACACAAAATAAAATTAACTTCTAGGCTATCCCCATCAAGGACCATTAAGTTATGAACTATGAGGGACACTGTGAACAAGTCATATTTTAACCTCCTGTGAGCACAAAAGCAGGAAGGTTCTTCTCCTCCCCCCAACAAATCTGACCTTCACTAAAATTTATGAGAAAATGAAAAAATAAAAGAAGGCTGTAGCCCTGCCAAACTCTGATGATGTGACTCATTTTAATTACTGGTATTTGGAAATTAAATGGCCCGAGTTTCATTTGGTAGTATGTTTCAGGAAGAATGATTTAAACAAGCTCCAGAGTTGCAGCACCTTTTACAGCAGGTGTGAAGCAAGGCATTCATTTTTCTTTTAACAGTGTCCTTGTAAGCATAATAACAATTAGGAAGCTATGTCTTCACATCAGAATCTCCTGTTCATAGCTGTCCTTGGGCTGCTTCATCACTTCTAATTTTCTCAACAAGTTTCTCAAAATACCAGTTTCAGTAAAATGACATTGAACAACATTAGATGCACATGATTTCTTTAAAAGCAAAACATGTAAGAGACATAGACAGATAGAACATATGCACTGTTAATGTAAGCTTCTTAATTAATGGAACTTCTTTCCCTTTGAATACTTTCCCCTTATCAGCTTCATTAAGACAGAATATCCACTAAATCAAAATAATAATTCTTTCAGTGTAAAGCAGAGCTGACAAAACAAGAGCTGTCTTATGAGAGCAGTGGTGGGTTTCCTTGCTATTGCTTTTTTTAAAAATCGCTTTCTTCAAATAGATAGAAAAGGAAGGAGAAAGGACCAGAGGAATATATAGTAGCAATAGTAATACTACTAACTTAAAGTCACACTATAAAGAAGAAAATGAGTCACAGCTTTCATATTTAGGGTGGGGAGTGGGGCTTAAAATGTTAATTTATGACTCTAAAGTTTACTCAGGATCCTGGAATTAATTAAATATCTAAAATGTGTTTAGAGTATACACGGACATTCTCAAATATGATGGTAATAATTTCTACTACTTCTATTACTGAGGAAATTGTGCCAATTCAGATTGTTAAACACATCTTGTTGTCAGCTTTTGAAACTGTATTCTCTATTTCATCCAACAACCGTGGGGGATAACTGAGGTATTTTAACTGTTTTGTAAAATATGCTTTAAAAATGAAAGAAGTGAAATTCATACCTTATATTAAAAATCATGTTTTCTTCATTGCATATCAGACTACAGGACAAGACCAAAGGCCTGAAGTACATTTTTACACTGTTGACTAAAAGAACTTCTTAAAAAAGAAACAAGCGATAAATCAGATTGGTAAATACAAACCATGAAGTAATTAAAGTCTCTACATCTGAGACAGAAGTGAATGTATATGTCTGACACGTGTTGTTCTTTCATTTTGGGAATCTGCTATTGTGAAGAGAACAGCATACATCACAACAACAAGCAGAATATACAAATGGCTCATCTCAGCTGTGCACTACAGGCACAGGTTTTGCAACATAAACTCATTTCCTTGTCTTCCTGTGTCCTCTTTTCCATGAGAACAAGAAGTAAAAAAATAAAAGTCATAAAAACTAAAAACAGGGAAAGATTTAAAAATTAATTTTGTAAGAAGTAATGAAATACTTTCAGGAAGCTATCATTGTGGTGTATTTTCTGTATGTTCTTAAACTTAACAATTTGAAGACCAGTTAGGAATTATTAATTAAAGGAAAGATATGGCAAATCAAACATTTTATCATCAATACGTAATTATTGTATTATAGAGAAAGATCTTTCATTCTCAGTTTTATATAGCTTAAAACTTCTTCTTAAAAGCATTTTTTTTTTAATGTTCTTCAATACTCTTGAACCATTTCAAGTTCAGTTGTAAGGCAGAATCTATGAAGGTCACACTGGCTCAAATAGAAGTCATGGAATAGTATGCATTGCATATGACTCCAGCAAACTGCAGAATCGTGAAACACGTCCCTTTAAGATATTCTTTGTCCATATATTTTAAAAATATTTTAAGCAATAGTGCCTTGCTATAGTTACTCAGATACATGTTTCCTTCCCTGGTGTTTCATCATAGTTAGGTTTGAGGAACTGAAGTTGTGCTTCTGAGCAACAGCAGCTCAAAACAGGATTGAAAACAGAAATACATGGCTAACTATTGATCACAGAGGTATTAATGCACATCTACATTTCCTTTGGCTAAAATAAAATTTAAACTATTATTTTTTCTTTGGGAGGTCCTCCTCATGACTCATCTATTTGAAAGCTAACACTACAGGGCTGCATTTAAAATGTTAATACTATAATTCCAATAGTTACCCCACAGAAAGCTTCAAAAGTGAAGTATACTGTGTCAGACCTCACTCACAGAGGTGCCCAGTAATTCTGCATCACAAATCTAAAAGAGTTCAGATATATTGATGGTCTAGTTAATCAGAGCAATGAATGGCTGAAAAACCAATTACACAGGAAGGACATCCAATACGTACAGATTAATGAAAGGTGCTAAAAGCTGTACTCTGAAATAAGCAAAGTACTTTGTACACTCTAAAACAGGGATCAGTATTAAGTGGCCAGCAAATACATAACATGCCATATTTAACTGAAGTATTCCTGTCCACTAATATCAGAAAAAAATATTGGAAGTGAAGATTATAATAGGAAAAGGTGGGAAAGAGATGGATATTGCATCAGTAGCTTGCAGCTACTTTAGTTCTGAATTTAAATGGTACTCAAAATTTACCTTGTCTTCAGTGAAGTAAAAACCAAGAAATGGAGCAGCAAATATATGTTTCAGCTTTTCTAAGAGAGAAGAGATCTCTACTTCTCTGTAGAATAGTTATTTTCACTGTTGTAACTATGTGCAGATTTCCATTCCCGCACTTTGGAGGGCTGACATTTTCCGGGTGTATGAATTTTTAGAATACAGCAATGAATTAGGTCAGCCTGTTACCTGGGAGACTGTATGTTGGGTTGATGGCTGCCGAACCTCAGTGAGCACCTGGTCTGCTGCCCATCATTATTGGGCTTTGGGGAAAAAAAATAAACAACCAAAAAACAGAGGAGGTCATTGCTTCATAATCCTTTGGGATGGAGGTTGATTAAGGAAGAGCTTAATTTCATTTATATAAAGGGTAGCTTAATTATTGCTCTGATGACTGTACTTTGACAGCTACATGCTCCATTGATTCATATTTAAAATGTATTCTTTGGCAGAAAGAATTTGATACTCAATTTTGAGTTGAGTCTATAGTTCAGATAAGTCTGATGGTTTTGTTCAGCGAGAGATTCATTCATGTCAGGGGTCTTGTGATGCACACACTTGTCCTCTGAAGCTGTAACTGAGCTCTCAGATTGAATAACCACATAATTCACAAAAAGCCACTCATACAAATATCGATGGAGATGATTTCCCCTTTGGTGACATATAAATTAAGGTGTCCTATCAAAAATCATGCCACCATGTATCCTAGCACTGGGAATGGCAAAAAGACTGATCAATTTAGCTTTTCCCACATTTTCTGTTGACTTGAAAAATACCTAATTCAGCTCTTGTAATGCAAATTGTATCAGGAACAAAAAGTCAGGGACTGGCCCGTGTTTATTGACACAGTGCTATGCTGAGATATAGCCTGTCATTGTTAGGTGCATACTTATATGGCTATTCAGATGACATGCACATGAAAAGAATGATTTTTCACATGAGGTAATCACCTTGAATTATTCAAAGTGCAGTTTCTTCCTTCCATATCTATCATATATTACTGCTGGGTCAAGTAAGTTGGTGTGAGATGGTGGTGACATATTTCAGCCCAAAGTGGGCTTTTAAAGATGAATTATAAACCCCTAAAAATAAAACAGGAGTTTATCATGGGACCTTCATCTACAGAAGCACTAGTAAGCATAATTAATTCTGAGCTCAAGAATGGGCAATATGCTGCAGTCCTCCATTGGAGAAGGAACATTACATAAATTAGAATGCCTCATGTAATGAAGAGAAAGAGTTCTATTATTACCATAAACTCCTTCTGGTTCCATTATCTTCATCTCCAAATCTGTATCATCTACCATAGTGGTATCTATGGAAGGAATATGATAGTTGTACACATGGTTGTCTCAAGAATTCTGAACTAAATAAAATCTGTACTAAAGCTACAATACATAGTGAGATACCAGCCTTTAGTTAATGGTCAAAAAAGATACAAGCAACAGAAATTAATGAAAGGTTAACATCAAGGATGAAATTGGGATAATTCTACCTGTGCTATAGTTTTATGGAGGGATAAAATAGGACTGGCCTTGCTGCAAGGACTCTGATTAGACAAGCTGAAAGCAGGTAACAGGAGAAGAGCTCTTAGGACCAAGGTGAATCACAGCTCTTTGGGAAAAGCACTTTTAACAACGAAGAACTCTTTACCGCGGGATTTATAAAAAAGAGGCATATTTTGTTTTGCAACAGTGAAACACTGAATGTCAAACCTACCTTGATCCTCACCCATGGATTCCTGTGGATTCCACTGATACCTGACACATCAAAACACAGATCTTTTTCATTCACCCTGTATTATTCTTGTATTCATATCTATAGTTCTATGTGCACTGTCACATATATTACTCACAAAAGAGAAAGGCCACATTTTGCTGTATTTCTAAATAAACAGAAGCCCAGCTCAAGTTTACTGACAATTGTATTTAAGCCAACAGCAGACCTTTATTATGATTCACAAATCTCAGCACAGGCTAACCAAAATAGCTGTCCAAAATGCAGGTAATTTTTATTTGAAAAATATCATACACAAAATATGAAATATTTATTTTTAAATAAAATTGCCTACAAATTTTTCCTCTTTATTCTCAATCGGCTTTAAAAATTAAGCATAGGGAGAGGAAATAGTCTTACTATCTGGAAAAATGATAATACAAAAAAGTTTTCATTTTTTTAAATAGAACCTGACCAGCCTCTTGCTTCTGCAATCTCCACATTGCATGGAGCATGTGGTGCAGCCATCCCTTACGTTCATGTATTTGTCCATTTTAACCATCCTTTATCCTTCTTTTAAGTTCTCCTTTATACTTTCCCTGACCAGGATTCTCTCCACTGCACCATGTAAAATGATATAGCTTTCTTTGTGTGTATTTTTTTTTCTGCTGCTGATAGCTATCAGTCTTAACTTTTTAAGTAGAACTTGTTGTACTATACACTTGTAGTAGATAATAGTAATGGTTTACAGAGAAAGGGGACATGTTTTACTAGAAGAGCTTGAAAAAGTGTATGGATTTTCAAAAATATAATTCTTAAATTTGAACATAACTGTAAAAAAATTTCCTTAGATCATTACAGCCACAACAGCCACAACAGCATTACAACTGGAAAACTGCAAAGATGGGAGTAGAAGAATATGCATAAAGAACAAAGAATCTGAATCAAGTATCTTATTTCTGAAGGACATATTTTATATTGATGTTATACTAGTTGACAGGAAAGTGTAACTAAAAGCTTGTTTATTTTTTCAGACATCCCAGTCAGTTTTCAGAAAAAAATTTCCTTATACTATGCCTTGCTTTTATCCACCTGGCTGTAACAATGCTACTACTTTTTAAATATAGCCTCTACCTTGACTGAGCTTCATTTCATTGTTCCTCTTGTTTTCTATATTTGACATCTCTTACTATACCAGTAACTTAGTTATGTGTTATTGTTATTTCATCTCACTAAAGCATCTATATTTTTTCCCCCTTTTCTTTAAGCCATCCAGCACTTGAATGTATAAAGGCTGAAGCCTGAATTTTGGTACAGTTTGGCACAGTATCCTTCTAGCAGAGAAGCTTAACCTAGCTATAGGCATATGCAACTATATTATTGCTGTAATAGTTCCTGTTTATCCACAAATACAGTGAAATCTCTATAGGTCACTGCAAAAGGATGAGTGCCAAAGGATGATTTTGAACATTTAAACATTTTGAAATGTTTAAAACCTACAATACATTTGACAGTCTCGTCCACCTTGCACCTTGGAGAAGAGGGACTGAGGACAGGAATTTCTTATTTTACATTTATTTTACATCATCAAATATGTTAAAATTGTGATTAAATAATGAAAAAAAAAAACAAACAAAAAAAACCCCAAAACTCAAGCCTGTTATTCTACTTGTATTTTATTATGTTAGGATGTCTTACTGTGGGCCTTAGAAACAACGAAGAAAAGATAGATGCATGTTCTGTTCTACCTGCCATTTCATGTCAAAGTGAAACAACTCCAGGGAAAGCAGTAACTTCTCTTCTCTGCAGATAACATGATCACTGAAGATCTCATGCAGTGCAAAATTTCTGTACTGGCCAGAAATTTCATATGCCTTCTGAGTTCTAGTAAGATGGTCACCAAGTCCCTAAAGCTGCCACTCTGCAACACCTCTGTTAACATCAGCAACAAACTGAGTTTGTGCAAAGCTTACTGGGGATACCACGCTGAGAGAGGTGTTGGTCCCAATGCTCCATCATAAGACAGTTTAGCCAAAAACTGTTCTATCTCCAGAACAGGTTCTATAAATCTACTCTACCAGAAAATTTTTGTTTTGTTTTGTTTTGTCTTAAAAATAGTTTAAGTCTGCGTTGGACATTAAGAACATTTATTAAATTGCTGCACTGGAAACTTAAAAATCTCTTCTCCTTGATGAGATACATGAAGCAATTGGTCATGTTACTGTTGGTGAGATGAGATCTGCGTGAGTGATGTTGGAAACTGCAGTAGCAGCTATACCAGCTCAGTTGCCTCTATGAAACAAGAGACTTCACTCCCCTGACCATCATGTCCTTCTTAGATGCAGTACGAAAACGTAGGGAACAAAAATACTTATGGAATGAGGGAACAGTCAGCAGAACAGGAAATGAGAATACAAGCTCCTTGTCTGAGAGGGAAGGCTGAGTCCGCATGAGACTAGGAAGTACATCCACTTGGCAGGGGATAGGGAAGGGGTTTGGAGTGAATCCTTACCGTAGAGGGGAGATAGGGCCTTTTAATCTGGGTATTTCAGAGAGTGTGAATATCTGTCCCTGGAGATGCAGTTTATCCTTTAAAGACCCAACTGTACAAAGCCCCAAAAAACATGGTCTGAACCCATCTAATTTGAGCAGGAGATCAGACTACTGATGTTTCAAAGCTCCTTCCAAGATGAATGCTGCCACGAGTCATGTGCAGCTCTGTGGAGGGAGTGCTGTAGCACCAGTGGGACTGAGCAGGCTGGACTGACTGTGCAGATAGATCTGTTAAAGCAGATGGAGTCCTATCCTTACCAAAATTATCAAGATGGTAGTGAGACTGCCTACACAGTTAGAAAGGAGACTCAAATTAGGCGTTCAACATGCACTCTATGTGTACAAGGCGTTCGACCAATGGAAGAAACAGAATACATAATATTGCTGAAGCAACTGGTACCCTTTCATTTGATGTCATGTTTATATTTCTTGACACCTTTTTCAATTTCTGGCTACTGACCCATTTTCCCCACCTAACCCATTCTCTCCTCCACCAACCAATGTGTTAGTATTTACTTTCCTTGTGTATTTCTCGCCTCCAAAATATTTTGGTTATTTTGTATCAGTTAAAGTTTGTTTAGCTTTCCTTCAAGGATTTTCTCTTTTTTTCACACCTTTTCTCAGTAATTTTTCAATCACACCAGGATATCACAAAGCCAGTTACATGTAAGGGTTACAAATGTAAGGAAGCTTTTTAACTTGTCATACTTCTGAAAGCATATTGCCAACTGTGAGAACATATTGTGTAGACCATATATGGTTGCAATGCTGCTTACGTCTTATCATATTGCAGGTAAGATACTGTAGGCCACAGCCTTGATTAGACCATTCATAATGAGATGTGATAGAGGAGATGGAGAAGCCTGTCATCCTTGTTTTCTATATTACACATTGTCATCCTGTCAAGTCAAATCTAATATAAATGAATCACATTAATCAGAATATGTGAATTTCTATTTGACAAGCTAAAGGAGCATAACATCTTCAATTAGACTAGCTGTCTAAAATTAGCTACAGACCCAAGCAAGTATACATGGTCATTTTGCCTGCCTGAAACTGAAAATCAAGTAAGACATACTAGATAACAGACAGCCCTAGTGTGAATGTAAGTCTGTGACTCATCCAATGGGGACGCTGACGTCAGAGGAAACAAAAATTAATTCAGCTATATATTCAGTTTGGGGTCACCTGTCGGTGTATAATCTATAATACATCTTTTAACCTTAAATGCTTCAGGCTCTGTTCATCAGTATTTCAGTTCTTTGGTTAGAAAAGATGGTAGAAGCTGAGCTCCACCTTGAAGGTGTATTCTTAAATCCTGGGCTGTTCTGGGATCTAAACTATGAAAAATGACAATGGTCTGGATAGCCCTTCTATTTTTGTCAGTTAACTGCACTATAGAAACACATTTTCCAGAAGTGTATTGGGATGAAATGCATGGAGAAAAGAAAAATAGGAGGAATATACTGCAAATACACATGAGCAAGGGTATAAGATGCTTGAGTGTAGAAAATACGAAAGGATGGTTTCTAGGTGCACTCACCCTGAAGCTGTGGCTAGAAATTGCTGACAACTTCACAAGGTAGGGTGCTAGGTCATAATCTGATGATTGCTCTGTGGCTGTCAAGTATTCTTCATAGTTCTGTCCCTGGAGAGCTGTGGGTGTGTGTTCCCTTTTCAAATGGACAATATGAGACCTGTTCTTGGCATGCCTGTGCTCCACAGGTATCAGTGTTTAGACTATCATGAGCCAGTAACTGACTTAGAGATGTATAAATCTGCCTCTCAAGGCTAAGTTAACTTTTACTATCAGCGTGGCAGAAACAAATTAAACACATGCTAGACTCTTTGTAAAGATAATCAGATATTTCTAACCTTCTCCACAGGGAACTAGAGCTAAATTCAGAGGATAGATTAATTGCATTTCTTACCACTTACCTTCTGGATCTTCAGAAAATGAAACAAAATACATAAGCTAAAGGTCTCTAACATTTCTAGGTTTGAAAAAAAAATCTACCTTCCTTCCATAAAGACCAGAACTATAATGATTATAGAAATAATAAATACCTATTACAAACCAAGTAACAGTCCAGCACTGGCAACATCAGTTTCCTTTAGGCTTATGATTAGATTATGATTTCTTTTAGCCATGACTGTGTCTAACTGACATAGAAAGCTCTGTACCACAGTAAATAAAGATATCCTTTCTCCCCTTTTGAGTTCTCTTTCTTGTCAGGCTTCTTTTCCCTCTCTTTCACATATTGCTGGTGGCTCACTGGTTTTCACATATTTTTCTTCTCTTGCTTTCTGAGGTAAATTCCTCCAAGCTGCCACAAACACTTTAATCTAATATAGGCTACTTCCATTTCTAGCAACAGCTCAAACTCCTTTATTAACCTAAACATCAATCAGTCTGGCAGTTTAATCACTTGTAGAGAAATACACTTCCCACAGAGAAGAATAAACAGAATAAAGACTTAACAGATTTTGAGACCTGGAAGGATCCAAATGATCATGTATTTTGATGACCTGTGCACAATACAAAACATCAAATTCTGATTGCTGCACGTGGTTCTTCATCAGGCTTTCAATCTCTCACTGTAGTCATGTGTTAGAGAGTGAAGAGTTTTCTCCCTAGTTAGCTTTAATAATGTCAGCACCTCTTCTCACTGTGTGAATAGCTACTCATCTTCACTTTAAAAGGGAGGCTGATAAATTTCAGAATTTGTCCTGTGGCTTTTTTGGAATGGTCCTGCTAATATAGTAGGAAAAAAGAATGGCCACAGGCAAAGATTAAATACTTTGGGCATAACAGGCAAGACATTATTTTACTTATTCTAATTGGACACAGAAGGAAGGAGAACAGATGAACGAAGTGACAGAAGTTCAATACATGATGAGACAGCACATGTGTATTGGGCTGATGAACATTCCCTTTCAAATGCCTGGCTGCATCTACTATATGACTGAAGTGCCAGAATTTTGGTCTCACAACAGTTCAGAAGACGTCAGGAAGTAATTTCAGATGCCAGAAATAATTCATTAAGCTGCTCTGTCCATTCCAATACAGTGCTGAAGGCCCACTTAGTGAAGAGTGCATCACATCAATTGTATGACAAAGGTGTTGTTCTGCTGGAATTTACCTGTCCCTCAGGCTTCAGTTCCAGTTCCTTCACTTCCTTACAGTTTGAGGACCTGTTTCAGGGCTCAGGCACATGAATCACTCCCAGCAGGCTACCGTGAAATTTTCCAGATCGAGTTCATCATGCTTACCTAGGACAGCACTCTAGGATGAGAGGAATGACAAGGGTGCCTCTCTCTGAAGGGAGCTTAAATTAAGTCTGCCTTTTATTCAAGATGAATGTCATCTCAAGCTCACATCAGCTGTGAGTTCATTCCTGTTGTACTATTCAACTGAAGCATCAGAGGTTTGGCCTGAATGAAGGAAGGGTTTCATGCAGTTACAGTGACTGCTGAGCAGTAATATAATAGAAACTACAGTCTGTCAGATCCTTACAAACTTAAGTCCTTACAACCCTTTGAGAAGAATTTGGACCTCTGTCTCCAGTGTCATCTTTGCTTTGAGAGCAACAGTTCTTTATAGTTAGCACTTTCAGTCATAATTCATTCAAACAGTGTGCTAGCAAAGTAAAAATTGAAGAACTTCAAAACTATATTTGTGATCTAAAACAAAAAAAACCCAACCTCTAATAACAATATAATTTATCCTTTTCTTGGCAGCATATGCAATATCTTTGGAAAGCTCCAGAAAATGCCACAACTATGGGAAGAGTTTGGCCAAGTTTGGATCTCATAGCTAAATCATTCAGGAGGGTTCAGAAGAGACTGAAAATCTCACTGGAAAGCTTGCTTCAGTCATGGAGAATTTTTTTTTTCATGTACTTGACTAAGAATCAAAGATTAATGGTATACATAAAAAAGGAGTACAATCATTTTCCATTTCAGTATCTTCAGTTTTTAATCAAATACTTCCAGAATCTTTTGTCAGTTTTGCACTTCTTTTTTCAGTTTCAACTTTTAAACAAGTTAACTGAAAACAGAAACAGTCTTAAACAATTCTTTTTTACTCCTTTAGACTTTATCTTTTGTATTTTTTTTTCTCTGTATCTCTCATAAATATAAAGATAGCACTATTATTATGAACTTCCTATTTCTAGTCCTTTCTTGGCAGACTGCTCCCCTCTTAGTTTCACTGAAGATACAAGAAACCCTATGCAGAGGTGCAGAAGGAGGTGCAAGAAAGCTAAACCAATTTATCTGAATTACTTGTGAGGGATGCCATTTACTTGGTCATGCCCGTTTTCTGGCTGACAATGTAATAGCAGCTGTAAACATTTGTTAATCTGTGCTGTTTCCATCTGTCAAACGATTGCACCTAATTGCATTTATACACTTTTCTGAAAATGGGAAAAAATATATAATGTAAATAGGATGCTTGACAAATTTTCTTCCATTCTTCACACATCTTTTTTATATTTAATTAAAAGAGACAAAATTGTTCTTATAATGTGAGTTCCTAGTTTTGATTTTCATATTTCTTAGACTGACAGCACAATTAAAATTATAGTAAGAAAAGGAACAGTTAACATGAATCACAGCCAAATGATGTTTGGGGCTCAGTTGTTTGTTATTATACACAGAAGAGGATACTGTCTATACAACAGAATCATTAAAATATACATTCCTCATACAACCTTCACAAACATCTCTTGCATCAACAAAAAGAATTCCCCACACCAAAGTCAAAATAACATCATCACAACACTGACAAAGGTGGTGTTGTAAAACTATTTTTGTTTTCTTGGCAATTTGACTTCTCCATGACAGGAAAGTCAAAGATATTTACAAGCTAGCAAATGATGAGAAAATCATAAAGGCTCTTGCAATAGGGTTCTTCAGATTTTCAGCATCCTTGGGTGCATCCTTTTTTAATGCTTCACAGAACTGCCAACAATAAGAAGGAATGACTATGTAACATTAATTCAAAATAGCTACAGTGAACATTGAAAAAGAATCAGAAAATATTACTTTGAGGACATGACTTATCAGTGGTGTAATTTCACATAGTTGCTAGAGCTACTATAAAGACTGGGCAACGGATCTGTAGAGTATGACACTGAACAATAAAAATCTCCATAGAATTTCAGCCTCTTAAGAGACACAATCCCATCTGTACATAGTGTGGAGGATCTACTACTTCTGCTGAAATCAACAGGAAGGCAAGGCATGAGCACCTTGGCAAATAGAGCCTCCAAGTCCATACCTTGTTTGCTTATAAGGAGAAATGGGCAGGCCTGCCCTATTCCAGTTAGTTCCCTATGATTTTAGCTCAAGTTTTAGAAACCTCCCTCTCCTGGAGCTTGTGTGGAAGGATTGCTCTTCCGTTGATTGCCTAGCTTTCAGAAAACTAGGCTTATGTAACACAACCTGAATCTTCCAGTGTACTAAAACAGCTGTTAACATTCAACTTTGTGTCACAACTATGGGTTTTTATAACCTTGAAAATAAACATATCACAGTGGAAACAATTACCAGTTAATCATACATTCCTTTAAAATTTGTAATTACTGTACTGCTCAAAAAGAAAAATAAAAGCACTTTAACTGCCTTTATGCCAATCATAGTTTTGAGAAAAAAAAATAAAGATAAGAAAGATTATATTCACTTGGCTAGTATTATCAGGTATTGAAAAAACCAAACATTTATAGACTCACTCCAGTATAAGAGAAAGTTTGAAGAATTCGAACTACTGCTTTCATGACCAGTTTGTTAGATTCTGAGTGCATGTCATTGTGCCAGCATCTGGTCTGAATGAAAGACAATACAGCTATAAAACAAATTAATTGGAGATGTCTGAGTGACTCAAGAAAACCTCATGTTCATAGAGTGCTTTTTCTTCTGGAAATTCATCCTCTCTGGTTCCCAAATTTTGGGATTGAAGAAAAAAAATGTTTGGAAAGGAAAACTCAATATATTCTTCCCACATAACTTTATGATTAAGAGGGAAGAGATAATTCTTAATCAGATATGGTTTCTGGTTTTAATCACAAAGTTCAAAGGATGAGCCTGGATATTTTCAATTAATAATAAAAGAAAGTATTTCAAATAAGACATCAAGAAATAAGATTCTAAGTCATTTTCTTTCTTCCACTTCGGTACTGACTTGTGCCCTAGACTTTCAAAGGTGTTTCGGATATCCTGACCTAAAGAGGGAAACACCTAAGGAGAATGCTGGGCAGCCCTCCACATCAGCAGTTGTTTGTGTTTCCTGAATGTTGTAATTCTGCTCATACTTTTTTTAACTCCTATCCAATTAAGCCACCTATGTTTCAATTCCTTTAATTCAAAGGGATTTCCATTACAGCTGCATGCATCTGAGGATCTTCTGTTCTCACAGAAATTCTGAAATCCATTGTCAGTGACCTCACAGATTAAATGAAAAAAAATAAAGACTGACAAACAAAAAAGTAAATCAGCAACAGCCATCAATATCAAGATAAACTGTTAGACAAGGAAAGGAACTGCAGGCCTCTGAACTGGAGCCCACAAAAGCTTTATAGCTCATATTGAACTGAAAAACTAACAAAGATCAGTGGATATTTCAAAAGGGATGATGCAGTTTTCACCTGTGTAAGACATCTGTGACTTTAATGATGTGACTTTTGGTTTTATCTTCATTACTGATGGATCTCTGATAGAATCACAGAATTGTTTAGGTTGGAAAAGACCAAGTCCAACCATTCAGCTAGCTCTAATATCTACCCAAGCACCATATCTACATGACTTTTAGACACATACAGGGATGGTGATTCAACCTCTTCCCTGGACAGCCTGTTCTAGTGCTTGGCCACCCTTTCAGTAAAGAAATTTTCCCTAATATACAACCTAAACCTCCCCTGGCACAACTTGAGGCCATCTTCTCTTGTGCTTTCACTTCTTACTTGGGAGAAGACACCAACACCCACCTCTCTACAGGCTCCTTTTGAGGAGTTGTAGAGAGCAAGAAGGTCTCCCGCTCAGTCCCCTTTTCTCCAGACTCAAGAACCCCAGTTCCCTCAGCTGCTTCTCACAAGACTTGTGCTCTAGGCCCTTTACCTGCTTAGTTGTCCTTCTCTGGACCAGCTAGAGCACTTCAATGTCTTTCTTGTATTGAGGTGCCCAAAACTGAACATAGATAATCAAGGTGTGGCCTCATATGTGCTGAATACAGGTGGCAAATGTAGCCCATAAACCCAGGAAAAATTCTGATGCCTACTTCTGTTCCACACATTTCTCTTCTCTGCAATATTACCCACCCTTCCAACAACTGTAAAAAGTTTAAACCTCCTTGGCCTTAGTTCCTTGGGTGTATGGTTCCAGCTGTGACCCACTGATGACTGCAGCTTTGATCTCAGCTTTTACACTTCGGTAATAAATTTTGTTATGCAATTTTTGCTTTTTTTCAGGAGCCTTTTGTACCTGCTTAACTAGGCTTACAATAGGGCAAGGGTTGGAGGGCTAAAGCTAAAAGTAGGCATAAAAATCTGTCCAAAGTCACAGGAAAGCTGAAACACTGCATACTGATGAAAGATTGCAAAGTGAGCTTCACAGACTGGATGCATCTGAGCCACTGATGATGCAGAAAGGATACTGTGCCTGTTTGCTGAATAAACATCACATGGAAGTCATAGAAAACTCTGATACAGCTTATGCAAACGTATTTATTTAGTCCACCTTGCCCAGGGATTTTCCACAGTAGGCTGGACAGGAAATAGATTTGTTCAACGAGCTTTCCATTCATTTGCAATGTGATTAATAAGTGCAAATGAATGTTTCACTTTATCTATGGATTAAAGGTAATATACCTCACAAGAGGCATCAGTTCCACTTAGAATATAATCTTCAACTGATAGGAGAACAAATAACGTCACAGAGGTGTAAATAACAGGTATAAACTTATTTTTGCAACTGCTAGTTTGTCAGTCTCAAGTACTGCAGCTTCTCTCACCTTTTCAGTCCCAGGAAACTCATATTCTTTGGTCTAGCCTCGATTTTCTCTTGCTAGCTTTCAGGACAAAGGGCTGCTAAATACTGGTTCTCCTTAAGATGTCAGTTGCTTCTGCAGCTGCCCTATTGTTTGCTCCAACTGTGATTTTGCTGAACTTTAAAACTTCTAAGATCTGTTGCTCACAGCATCTCAGCTACAGGAGGAAAAGCCAAACAATGGTGATTTTGATTTTCTCTGCTTTGAGGGAATTCTTGCAAAATGTAAAATTGCTGAAGCTCAGTTTCTGCTTTCATTTTGATAAAATCAATAGGTCAGTGATCTTTCCTAATGGCAAGCCTATTATTAAAAATCATACAAGAAGTTCTTCTCTGAAGACATTTTACTTACCTGCAAATTAATGGAATTTTTTTTTAAGCTTCTCTCTTCCTTCTCTCCAATGGCTATGAATGTCTATACAAATAGTTTTGACATTGATAGAATTTATTCAGTCTTGCAAAATCAAAGCAATAAAGCTAGACCACCCGTTTAAAACATACCCTTTCTTCTGACCACAAAATGTGGTTTATTTTAGAAATTAACAATCTATATGTAGGCTAATCTCTCCTTACTTAGCCTTCCCTTCATACTACTGTTAGCAAGCTATTCTCACCAGTTGCTAAGGAATCTGTCACAGAAGGATGTTGACCTGAGAAAAGGCTGAATGGGGGAGGAAATGACAAAAATTTAACGGTCATATTAAGACTAGCATTGGTGTGTGAAGAAAAAAAATATACACTGTATTGAGACTATAATATATGGCAGTGTAAAGAAAAGATCCTCATCTGTTTGTAAATTGATGTACTTCCATTGAAATTAATGAAGCTCTGCTCACTTTCTGTTCATCTTAAAGAGTTCTCAACTGACATTTAGAATGCAATGAGATTACATACAAATTGGAAAAAATAACATACTGTTATTTCTTTCAAATAAACAGTATCACCTATCTGTAAAATGGAAGGTAATCTGCTCTTATACTCTACAACAGGAGAGAAAGACCAATTTTAAGGTCATTAACAACAGGCAGTACCTGATATAACACAAACTAATCAGGCTAGCACTGTAATAATAGCACAACCCTGGCAAAATGCACCCTGTAGTGTTTGCTGACATTATATATATCAGTAATGGAAGTAGGTATAGGTGACTTTTGAAGGACACTGCTACTTATAGGAATAGTTTACCATATCTATCATATATATTTCACATATAGCCTACTGAAAGACAAGAGTGTGCAGCCTCTCACAGCAAAATATAGAAACTATTTTGATGAAGGCCTGGGCAAAGCAAAATTATCTCATATTTAGTCATTGAAAGTAAGTCAGTTGCTGAAACATAATCCTATTGACAAAATCTGCATGGACCTATCAAAAACATAAACAATTACAACACTAAAATAAATAAGCATTCAGGCCTTGAAAAAGACAAAACATTCCTTTTGGTTTTACCATCAAAACTGTCACACTTCTATGACACACAGTCACCAGGTTAACAAGCATTTATTGCAATTAATTCATAAAAATGAAAAGAATCCTGATTCATCTCTGCTGTCCTTCAGAAGTACTCCAAGCTATAACCAAAGGACTCTTAACATTATTTCCTCCTAGAAGGAATACTATTGTTGGTATCACTAGTATGTAGCACAGAAAGCAGACAAGGCTATTTTTGCCTAATGCGTGCTGAAATAACTTGCACTTTCCACATAAGAGCTGTCATAATCAGCTTCTACAGTGGACGAACCAAACTAGCTTAGCAGCACACACAAATTTTTTAAGTATCATAGGACCTGGACATTTCAAGCCAGCTCTGTAAGCTTATACAGTCACATGCTTTAAAGCGGAATAATTTTATCTACAATCCAGGGACAGAGATGTATGGGATATTTGATAGTCTGTTATCAGTTGTCACTCCACCTGCATTTTAATCTGCTTCCCTAAGAGAAAAAATAATGACTAGGCAATCACCCTAAATTTAGTCACCAGCCTGCATGGCAGTAGCTCATCTCAGTAACTTTTAACTGTTTGTCCAGTTTCAACTGAAGCTGTCATAAGCCACAAAAATACTACTTTCCACTAATATATGAAATAAGTAATGGGAGCAGTGGAAAGGAACTCTGTTAACAGTCCTGCTTCAAAAAAGCTGCTTTATGTGTTTTTCTTTCTTTAGACATCAGAAAAATCTGTACCAGTACTTACTCCTGAGACCCAAACGCAGATCTTGGTTTATTTTTAGCTCACACTGAGAACACTGTGTGGCATGCATGTTTCTGCCACAAACAGGAAGTATTTAAACACTTATTCTTGGCTTTTGCTTTTTTAAACATTTCAGAAATGCTTCATTCTCTGATAATCCTGAAAATGCTTTTGCAGTATCTGGATGTCCTCCAAGAAACTCTTTAAGGCAGTCTTTGAAGAAGTCATCCAGAATTTCATTTTGCACGACAGATTAATTAGGCTACTGAATGCACTTTATAATGCATTAATTTGGAAATTCCCAAGAACAGTAATTTCAGAACTGTACCTGTAGTGTAGAGAAAAGCTAAGAGGCAACACTGTAGCTTCATCCTCACAA
Source organism: Merops nubicus (assembly GCF_000691845.1). Taxonomy (NCBI): domain Eukaryota; kingdom Metazoa; phylum Chordata; class Aves; order Coraciiformes; family Meropidae; genus Merops; species Merops nubicus. The sequence goes on along the minus strand of NW_008587457.1, from coordinate 22,740 downwards.
GCATAAGATAACTGAGAGCACATGGGAATTCCATCATTACAGGGACCCGGAACAGATTTGTGTTGTATGGCACCTAGGCAAAAATCAAGCATGATTTCAAAACTGTGTTTACTATAGAATTATTGTTTGAATCCCTGATCACAATGAAAACATTTCTTGCCTTCAATACTCTTGTCACAATTCTTGGTAAGATTTCACTTTCTCTTTAAAGGTTTTTGAAAGAGAGTAGCATTAGTTTTGGTCACACAAAAATTCACTAAAAATCAGTTTCAGAATTGTTCGTTGATATCAGAGAATTAGCTTTCTTTAGAAACATGATCAACAAATTCAAGTAAACTGGCAGAACTAAGTTAAAAGGAAAGGAGAACAGTCGAACCATAATTGTCACCAAAATTAAGTTAGGAAGGAATGGAACAGCATTAGCTATTAAATGAAGCTAGACTTTTTAAGAAGGAAAACAAGCCAAAGATAGTATTTATGTATTCATACCTGTTTGCCATCCTGGGCAAGGCAAAAAAAAGCAAAACTTGCATTTTAGGTGACACACATGGTAAGAAGAAAGCAGAAAAGTAAGCGTGGCTTGAAATTAATCACTAAGAGGTTCCAGAAACTATGTATGTTCTACCAACACAGGTGATTTTTAAACTAACAGTAGTAAACCATATTCCATTTAAAAGCAGACTGACCTGTATCCTCAAAAAGAAGCCTCAAAATTCATCCCTGAGAGGGGTTCACGGTTCTTCCTGGAACTACTGCTTTTACTTTTTGTCTCAGTTGCTCTCAGCTACTGATGAACCCAATAGCGAGAATGTCACAAGAAAATCCCAGGACACACTACAACTAAAGTGGCCATTTTTCACCTCAAGTCACTGGAAGAAATTCTGAAGAAACAGATCAATTAAAAATGAAGTTAATTACTTTTTTTCCCTCATAAATGTCACTGGCTTTACTACAAAGTTAAAATTTTTTAAGAAGTTGATAATGCTATTTATTGAAAGTGGCTCTGTGAAAAATAATTAAAACCAAAGCAAACAAACCTGCAGTCTGACCAGCTCTACAAGCTAGTCATTAAAGAGAGAGGATTTAAAATGCCCATAAGGAGTCTGCTGCAGAAGAAAAAAACAGGCAGAAGCATTTTCCATAAGGAAAAATAACCCTTTTCATACATCTAGTTGCAACCTTGTCAGCTGCCTGCTGCTGCCTGCTCCTTCTTTCAGAGGCTATTGCCCCCAGCATCCTGCGGGCTTAGCTACTTATCCAAGCCCTTCCATCAGTTTTAGTCAAGCTGAACTGGCAACAAGTTTTCATAAGAGAGATGAGGTCAGCTTGCCTTCATGTGCTATTGAAAGCTCTCAGTCATGAAAGGCTAAGAACACTGTAATAGAGCGCAACCTATTAGTTTGAACTAGTTGGTTGAACAACTTTTTCCCTTGATAGATCCAAATTAAGATTTTCCTTACCCTGACAAAAAGAAGCAATTAAGTAGGAGTTTTCACTCAGCTACAGCTAAATTAAGGTGGGTCAGGCACGCACTTATCTTTTTTTCTTTCTTTTTAGTATCTTTGTGAAGCAAACATATCAGCAGTTGAATAGCTCTTGAAGAAAAAATTATTGAATCCTAGGAAACTGTCTGTAGAATTCCAAGACCTAGGCTCTCCCAAAAGCAGATATTTTTTTGTTTGCATAAAATTTCATGGTTAAAACCAAAAGGTCCCACAACTGCATTTGGCCCAAATAAGGTCAAGTTCTTTTTATGTATACCAATTTGCTCTGCAAATTCCCCAAAGAAACTAATCTTTCATCATAATCACTTTTGAAATGGAGATAATGAAACTAACTACAGCCAAGAAAAATTTTAGACACCCTAACTCCTTACCTACAAAAGACTTGGTCTATTTACTGATTTAATCAACTTAAAAGTAATTTTCCTCAGCAGTTTTTAGATATTTTCACTAATGCAGACCTTAATCTGTATGTCAATAAATTTTGAGGAAAAATGTGGTTAGTCTTCGGAAATGCTAGAGCACAAGAAAAGGAAGTTCTATGGACAGATATACCCCAAATAGTTCTAAATAAACTACCTTATACAGTGAAATCAGTAATAGTTTTGGCAGTGTGGCTTTCCAATCTGCTGCTTGGCTGAGCCATACCAACACGATCACACTGCTCAGCACAGTGCTATCTGAGATAATCAAGTCAGAGCCCACGCTGGCTCTGCCCATACCAGACTGTGCTATGTAGACTATTTCACATTGTGAACCTTAACTCTATTATGGGAAGCAGTTGCAGCCCCAGATGCAAATTTTGTCCAGTTCTGGGGAATTTTCAAAGTAAATTCTGAAACTTAGCTAGATTCAATCAGACTCCATCTGGATTTTCAGTAAAATCTTACTCACATTGTTTTCATTATTTTGCTCAAAGCCTGGTACTTCCTGCTAATATTTTTCTTTTTTTTTCTTTTTACTTAGATCTGTACCTCATCTAAATATCTAGATTATAGTTTTGACACTGCCACAAAACAGTTTGCTGTGTGAATACTGCTTGCTGTCTTTAAAAATTATTTGACGGGAGTCAAAAGGTGTGAATTAATGAGACTGATAGCAAGAATTTAGGGAATGCCTAGGGTTATTAGAGTATTAGTGAACCTCAAGTTCTCTGGCAGGTATGCAATTCTGAAAGCACTATTAAAAGCTAAAGGAAGTACTGGATTAAGCTCTGCAGCTGTGATTAAATGCACATAGAATTGAGCTGTTGAGTTCACTTATTTTTAATATAATTGTTCCTTATAGCAGACTTTCACCTTGAACTATGCTTCCTCCAGAAAGTCTGCTAAACCTTTTTCTCTTTTTAAGCACACAAAGTGGAAAATATCCCTAAATTCCATCCAGTCATAGTATGCAAATATTAAACAATAGAAATTCTTAACGTAATCACTTAAAATATTTCAGCCCAACCTTTCCTATGTTGTACTGGCAGCTCGTGAGCAATGCATAACCACAGTGAGACATCTTTTGCCTAACTACTGATGAAAGAAAACTGTGGTTTTCCTTTTGGTCAGTTTAGGGTCACCTGTCCTGTCTGCTCCTCCCTGCAGGTGTGGCCTTTACATTGTGCCCCACTCCATGAGGTACACAGGATTTAGCAGTGACCTTGGTCTGCACACCAATCCTTGGTAGTAACTCTAAACATGGAGCATTATCACTGCTAGAAGCAGACTCTGTGAAAACATGCTGTTAAGTTCAGAAAGTGCAGGCAGTTAGAAGGGACTGAACTGAAACATAAAATCACTGAACAGAATTAGTTCTATTCTACCCCAAACAAGGACAAAAGGTATAAGTTAAGAAACATTCAGTGCAAAAGCTCAGTGAGCGGTGGTTGCACTTGTGGGTAGCCTTTGGGATGGAGATGTGTCTTGGCATTATAATGAGATTATAATTATCAAAGTTCACACAAAGGACAGCTTTTTTGTAAAAAAAAAAAAAAAAAGACAGACTATTGGCCCAGGGTGACAAATATGTGGCTTATCAGTTCAGTAGTACCATAAGTTCCCATCCCTGCTGTGATATCACAGAGCATGGCTGCAGTCTTCACTCCACTCCACCCTCTGCGCTGTTTTGCAGGCAATGTTGTCTAGGGAACCACCATGGAATGGATTCCTTGCATACCAGCACAGGCTCCACTCCACCTGGGAAGCTTCTTCAATATTATACCTTTCCTTAAAGTGTGAACAATGCCGTACCTTTAATATAAATTTAATTTTTAAGTCACCTCCAGTGAGTATTCCACCCCCATTAGTGTGCTCACCATCATGACCCCGGCTATCCCCAGTCCCCAGGAAAGCATACACCCGTTTTAGCCAGCTCAAGCCCGTTGCTCTCTCTGAAATTCTTTTGTTGCTGTTCAGGTTTCATACTCTGAGTTGGGCTCCCCTCTTTTCCGGTTAACTTATCGAGACACTTACACTCTTCTAATTAACTTAGGGAGAAACATTTGCAGCACCAGTTGATCCACCCAATTGCTGATTGCTGTTTACCTAAAACAGAGGCCATTCTCTGGTTCCCCTGGTGTTGAGAGAAGTCAACTTTTTTGTAACAGCAAATTCTGCATTATTTCCTTAGCCTGACGGCCACATCTCCTTGCCCATCTCCTCTGACACTTCTTCCATTGTAGGGCTTTATTGGTCAGTCACAATCAGTCTTAATTTGTAAACTTAAAAAAAAAAATTATCAAGGAGAGTAAATTCAAGTAGAACTGAAAAACATGGAATTGAAAATGCTAGAGTCAGTGGGCATTATGGGGGGGAGAATTTATCAGTATAAAGAGGAAAGAGCTGGAATTTAAGGAGCAACTTGTTCTAGAAGGTGGAAAACCTCCGTCCTAGACACACTGTTCATAACCTGTGTCACTGCCTGGCATTAGAGCTGGTGAAACTATCAAGTATTAACCTCACTGAGAAACTGTCTCACTGTCATGAATAGACATTATTTTCAAGTCATACCTCTGTGGAAGAAAGATATTAGTTCCCTTTCACAGATGAGAAACAAGTCTGAGACTGACTGTTTTGATCAAGGTCAGTCACAGTATCTTCTGTCTGAGGTGGGAAATGAACAGGGATCTCCACTGTCCTACACCAGTACTCTGCCAACGTGCCAGCTAATGCTATTATTACGTTTATGTTGAATACAATCTTAATTTAGACTTAATATGGGCTCACGCTGCTGCTTTCGAGCCTCAGTGCAAGCTTGTAAGGAGTGAACACCGTTGAAGCTAAAACTTTCAGTAAGTGTGAGTTATTTTAATTACAGCCCACGACAGTATGATTTTTTTTTTTTCTAAACAATAAGACCTACACAGTAACTTTTTCAAATAAGTAAAAACAGGTCAATTTCAAGGATTAAGCAGTACAGTAACAAAGTTAATATTTAATTCACCGGAAGAAAAATCCCATGTTGTTCTCTTCCAGACTATACTTTTAAATGAAGTGCTGAAATTGAAATAGAATAGTGTTTCACTTTAATATTTTTTTAATTCTTAAAAATTCTAACACGAGCTTTGTCACATCACATCTTCCATTCCGTTAAAGCATGTAGTATCACAGGGGGTCCATGATTCCTATAGAATACCATTTCATTTTAATATTTTTTAATTCTTAGAAATTCTTTTTTTCTCTCTTTCAGGAATATTATAATTCTATTGTCCTTGGTATTTCTTCATATTTTGTTATTATGAAATAATTTCAGAAGTGTTCCTAGTGAAAAGAATACTTCGTTTGTCACTGTTCTTTGCTCTCTGAATAATGTAAATTTTTTAAAGGTCATAGATGGAACTACTAATAAAGAAACTTTTCTTTAGATAAAATCCCCTTTTTTAGGTATACAAAGTTGTAAACATTTTTGGTTTTTAATTTCATTTACCAGACAGTCAGACCAGACATTGAGATAGAAGCAGAGTTGTTCCGATTATGTTTTTTTGGCTGACCATAACCATTTTAAACCTGAAAAAAATAAACTTGGAAAACTGAATTGCCACAAATTTATAACATATTACAAATTACCAGTATCACATTTTAAATATAAAATGCCTCTGCTTGGAGTGACTGATTTTTCATAATGACAACAGATCAGCCTATTGTGTACTTTAAATCTCTAGACCTTTGCTCTTTTACTTTTACAGCACCACACAGTATAATATGACAGTATGTATCTGTGTGGTATAGCTGAAATTGTTAGACTGTGTATCATAAACTGCAATCTAAATTTATCACTGTTAATTTGCTGAAACATTATCTTGTTGAGGCAATTCACAGCATTTTCAAGTTTCACTTCACTTTCTCTCTGCAGCTCTTAAGCACTGCACTGCCATTGTCCAATGATCAGCACAAAAGTGGGTATAGAAAATGTGAATTTCAGGTAAACAGAAACGAAAAATTCACCCAAATAACTGTGTCATAAAAACAATGGATGTGGTGTAACAGACTTTTATGTGATTCAGCAAGGAGCTGTGCAAGCTAATCAGAAAAAAAAAAATTGTGATTTTATGCACATTTTATGCAGTATTAACAGACATAAAATTGAGTAAGTGGCTCAAACATAGTAAGAATTTACTTGCCTATTCTATTGCTTAAGTCCTGATTCCTGAGCTGGTGGGTAAATTTGGTTTTAATGCCATTCTACAGTAGTTATAGTTTAAACTATCTGCTGTTATTTTGCAAACTTAGAAGACACTATAGTCTTAGCAGTGCAAAACTTAGCTGGTATACTTAAGACTTTTAATGATCTACTCTGAAATAGTATTTGTGAGTATCTGGAGGGTTTATGTACTGAGAAACATAAAATTCTTCTGTATCCTTAAATCTGTTGTTGGCTTGCTTGGAACAGAAGATAAACCACATATACCTATTTATGTTTTTGTAATTTTTTATAAATAATAATAAAAGGGGCAGGCTTTTTCTGTTCCTAATTTACACATGTAAATAAGGAATTACAAGCAATAAGCAAAAAACAGGCTCTGATTTTGAGTGAAAAAAAAAAAAAAGGCCCAACCAAAACCCAGCAGTAAAGCTGAGGGATAGAATTCCAGGACATGCTGGTTTGAATAAGAAGAGGGTGATTTTATTTCATATTTACACAGATACTAAGCTATTTACCCTCTATTGGCTATGCTGAGCATTTTTCTAATTACTAGCCTCATGACTAAGACCACAAGTTGCTTAATTGTATTTTAGGAAGCCTATTATCCTCTGATGTATCCACTGCAGCTTCCATCTCAGTATAAATAAATGGAATTTCAACAGGAAACTTACAGAAAACAAGTACAAAAAAGTGGGTACTCAGAAAAGGTGCAAGTCACCTACAGCTGCCTGTATGCTAGCACTATGCAGTTTGGTAGTGTTGTTTCTGCACTTAAGTGTATAGAATTTGCCCTTCCTTTGCTGGTGTTATGAGAAAAGCCCCACAGGCTTGTACAGAAAGTAAGAGAAAGCCAGCACAGTTTCATAATGTGCTGCTGATAAGAACGTCTGAACTATTACAGACTATTTGAAAACGTCCTTGAAGCTTTAACTTAAGATTCTCTGGGGGAAAGAAAAGTCCTACTAGATCATTCTTCTACTAGTAATGATAGCAAGTAGAACTGATATCAGTCAGCTGTTGTGTATCAGGAAAAATTGCCTCCTATTTATTTTTAAATGACACAGTCAAACCACATCTGAACTGCCTCATCTCACACATTTTTGGAGAAGGGGCTTCTCCTGCTTGTTATTTAGAAAGAGAATAATAATTAAAAAAGAAAGTCTGGGGAAGACGGGCCTTGCTGAAATAATGTGGACTTTCACAATCTTTCTGCCTATGCCAGCACTGTTTGAGACAATGAGTGAAACACACGCTGTAGTCCCGCTTCAGCTGTGATGCATGACGCAGTCTGCACTCCTCTTTACCCAGTACTGACAGGAACATACGACTGGCTACTAAATGAAAAATGACCCAGATATTTTTGTTTACTGATGAAATTTTTTTTTGAAGTAGTAGAAAAAAATTGCCATATTGTGGTAAAACAAATGGGTTTGTGTTAGGTTGAATTAAGCCTGGAAGGAAAAAAGCAGGAAAAATCAAGCTTGAATAGTGAATGCTACAGAGAGCCCGGAACTAGAAATCATAAGGGAAGAGAAAGCTGAAGACAGAGTTCCTGGAAGCAAATGTGTCTGACACACAAAAAAAAAAAAAACAAAAAAAAACCAGTGGGGCTTTTTAACAATATTTGCTGTAAAGACTACAAACATTATTTGTGATACACATCATTCTTTTTGAGTTGATATGGTAAAAATGAAGAATCCTAATTCTACTACAGGTTTTCCAAGAAAACAACTGAATTAACAATAGGAAAGAGAAATCAGATTTATTTTGTAATTATTTGAGCATGTAGCAGAGACTTGTATCAAATATAGGCAAAACATGTAAAAAATTCAGTATAAAAGAGATTGAAAGGAAAAGAAATCCTTTAGGCTTCTATTTAATCCACAAGAGAAACAATCAGCTCCATCACTAACTAAATTGTCCCTACTCAGAGCAGAACTCTGGGATAGAGTAAAATTCTACTTGTGGACCTACAAAGGAAAAGAAATAATATTTGTTATTGAAAAATCACATAACTATGCCTGTATCTTTGGCTAGTGACAGGCAACAATCTTTCTCAGAGACTTATGTCTAGTTCAAAGAAAGAGAAGTCAGTTCATTTGCTCCTTGCATGGAGACTAACTAAAGTATATTGGACTTCTGGAGTCAGACTCCAGAAGCAGACTTTGGCCTGTTTGGGAGAGTAATGGACAGAGTGCCTCAAGAGGCAGTCCAGGGAGGCTGGATGTACTTCAAGAAGGAAGTATTAAAGGCACAGGAGCAGGCCATCCCCATGTGCTGAAATACAAGCTGACAGGGAAGAAGACCAGCCTGGCTGAACAGAGAGCTCTGTCTGGAACTCAGGGACAAGAGGAGAGCTTACGACCTTTGGAAGGTGGGGCAGGCCACTCGTGAGGAATACAGAGATGCAGTGAAGCTGTGTGGCAGAAAATTAGGAGGGCCAAAGCCCAGCTAGAACTCAACACAGCTATTGCTGTTAAAGACAATAGAAAATGTTTCTATAAACACATTAACAACAAAAGGAGGACTAGGGAGAATCTTCATCCTTTATTGGATGCAAGGGGAAACACAGTGACCAAGGATGAAGAAAAGGACGAGGTGCCAAATTCATTCTTTGCTTCAGTCTTTAGTAGTAGGACTCAGGGGCTGGGGTACCCAGCCCCCTGAGATGGAAGACAAGCACAAGGAGCAGAATGAGACCTTCTTAAACCAAGAGTAAATGGGTAGTGACCTGCTATATCACTTAGACATACACAAACCTATGGGGCTGAATGGGTTACACCCAAGAGTACTGAAGGAGTTTGCGGGTGTGCTCACCAGGACGCTTTCCATCATTTATCATCAGTCCTGGCTAACTGGGGAGGTCCCAGTGGACTGGAGGGTAGCAAAGACGACACCCATCTACAAGAAGGGCCAAAAGGAGAATCTGGGCAACTACAGACCTGTCAGTCTGACCTTGGTGCCAGGGAAGGTTATGGAGCAAATAATCTTGAGTGCCATTACATACCATACACAGGACAACCAGGACATCAGGCCCAGCCAGCACAGGTTCATGAAAGGCAGATTGTGCTTGACGAACCTTAACTCATTCTTCGAGAAGCTGACTCAGCAGATGAGGGAAAGACTGTGGATGCTGTCTACCTGGAATTCAGTAAAGCCTTTGACATTTGTTTCCCGCAGCACTCTAATGAAAAATCTGGCTGCTCATGGCTTCAGTGGATGTATGTGCTGCTGGGTAAAACACTGGCTGGCTGGCTGGGCCCAAAGCGTGGTGGTGAATCGAGCTGGTGGTGGTGAATGGTGTCTAAAAGTCATATAGATGTGTTGCCTACAGACATGTTTTAGCAGTAGATTTGGTAGAGCTGGGTGAATGGTTGGACTTGATGATCTTAAAAGTCTTTTCCAATCTAAATGATCCTCCCCAAACTTGAATGCAGGGGCAACCGTTTTACTGTTTACATACTTCATGGCAAAATCTTGTTTATCTCAGTACATATCTTCCTTCAGAGGAAAGCCTAAATTGAAGAAAAAATTATTATTAACCAAGAGGACAAAAAAAAAAAAATAATTGTGCATGAATCCTTTTAGTAGAATTTACCTGTTTGTTGATCAAAACATTGTATGTGTATCCATAAAAGCTAAAGACTAATGATACAGTATGAAGCTGAATATAACAGATTCTGGAGTATCATCTGTCTCCCTTAGGCCCTTATCAGTACAAGTATTACAGATTACAAGTAGTATTACAGATTTCAGAAGAAAGATATGGAGCACAGTTTTCTAGATGTGAAAAAATGCAGCCTTAAAAAACAGAAAGGAAAATGAAGTTTTGAAATGTAAGAATTCTGCGGGACAAAAAGTATATTCAAATGGAATAGATTTCATCTACATACATTTACAAACTATGTGTATATATGCACAATTATGTACAAAAGATATTAACATATTTCAGAAAATTAAAATAAGTCAGCCAAAAAATTACCTATGTATACTGAAGTGCTGTGAAGACAGAATGGGAGCAAGAGAAGCAAGACTGAACCCTTAGGTGTACAAAACATGTAAATAAGACAATTACATCGTCTTCAATAACAATAAGCTGTAACAGCAAGAACATGGAGAAACTTGTAGGATTTGTAGGCTTTGTCATCCAAACTTTTTGATGCCCAGAGCTCTTTCAAGGACCTCAGTGCACCCTGGATCCAAGACATGATGTGGTTGAATCAAGACCTGTTTCAAACCTCAATCATCCCATCTGCAGTACCTAGGCTTGGTGCTCTGTGGCACCAGAACTCAAGGACACAGAGGAGTCCGTATTAGCTTCAGTAGCTGCACTGAGCAGCAATCATCACATTCTTATTTCTAATCCTTCCAATCTGTGGCAGAACCAAGGCAATTTGTGTGTCAGGCTCCCTGTAACTGCAGGCCTGGAGGTCATATAGATGACAAACTTTTGTAAGTAGTAAAATAACTATGCATGCAACCAGCCTGCCAGCAGTGCTGGATGTGCTGCAACCTCTTGGTTATAGAAATGCATCTATTACCAGTTAAAATCAATACTGCCAACCATAAGGGTGGAGAGCATCCACTTAAAACAAGTGAGAATGTACAAGAAACTACATTATTTCACGTTAGTAAATTAGCCTTTTTTAAAAATGAACTAAATGATCTAGTCTGAGTAAAGATGAACATGGATTACTTAGTATACACTACACACAGCGTAGTGCCGCATCAATATGGGGTTGGGGAGAAAGCAAAATTGATGGAATCTTTAGCTTATCTATTCAGTCTTGGATTTTTTCATAGACAACATATTTTAGTGTTTCTACAGATCTGAATTGTAACAGAATAGTCAAATGTTTTAATGAATATGAAAGCTATGCAGAATGTGTCTTCTGCATTCTTTTGCTAGACCTTCTTTTGCCCTAAGATCCTATTTTTGCCATTCCCATCTGTTCCCAGTGAATGAAGCCAGGGCAGAAAAAGGACAATAAGAGAAGTAAGATTTTCTCTGTTTCACTGGTGAAAACGTCTGTTAGCAGAAGTGCAGCCAATAAATTAGGAATAAACCAAGCCAAATATCAAAATCTGTTTAAGCCATTTGTTATGAAATTAGGTATTACAGGACTTTTGCAAGGCAAGAAGTGAACTGAGAGAGAGAGAGATTGAATTTAATTTAATCAAGTCACAAAGGCATGTTCTTCAACATTCTACGTTTGCAAACATTATATTCAGACTAGATTTCTTGAATTCACAGAAAATAATCATGTGTCTAAAGTTTAGCATTGACAGGACTTTTTACAGATTTGGGTCTTAAGTAATGCAGCAAATAATTGGCAAAAAAACCCACAGAGTTTGAAAGGAAAAACTAGGGACTAACTTGACCCCATAAAGGTAGAATGCAATTTACATGACCACTGGTCAAGCTTCTGCTCCCCCGATTAGTGCCTGAGCACCTTTTAGGGCTTAGCTTATCTATAACCTTTTTGCACTGTACAGATGCTGGATAAATTAATAAAAACCTCACCATAACTAGAGGATCAAGCAGAAACTAATTGAAAGATACAAAAAACACGAGTCATAAAACAAAATGCTAGCTATTGAGGGAAAGGAATGGAAGGATGGATGGATGGATGGATAATGGATGGCTGTCTGATTCAAAATAAAATGAGCAGGAGGGCAAATCAAGGTGTTCACAACCTCTCAGAACAACTTTAGTATACAACTATTTGTCTGAATCACACTGCACTCACTGCAGGTCATGAACTGTATTTCAGACACTCTTGTTGTTATCCCAATGTTTTTTCTCATCAGTTCGTAAAATAGTTTGGGTTTGGTCTTTTGTTATTGTGGTGTTTTTGTTTTTGTTTTTGTTTTTTTTTCCCTCCTGCATTTTCTGCATTTGTTTGCTTTGTTTGTTTGTTTTGTTTTGTTGGTTTGTTTTTTTTCCCCACCCAGTTGATTTCCAAATAAGTGGATTTGATTCAGTGTTCTTATTTTTTAATCAGAACATGTAGGACATCCCCAGACTGGTAAATTGAATATTGAGCTACAAGCTACAGGTTCAAACCATTTACCTATTCATTTTCAAAAATACTACCCCGGTAACCACTGGGAAATGGATTTGTATTCTTATTACACAGTTCTATGATCTAAATAAAATAGAATACCAAAACTGGCGGAGAAGGTTCCCTGAAAATCTTTAAAACCAATAGTGAATCAAATGAATCTCTGTTGCTCTGTAATCTTCACTCTAATTGATTAGAGTGTTTTTAGAAATTAATCAAGTTTTCATCAGTCACCAGCTCTTGAAATTTTCATTAATACAGTCATGATCTGCTTCAGAAACATCTGCATTGTTTCAGAATGCATAAATTACATCCATATGGTGATATACATGAATACATATTTCCAAGGCAAATTTAATATCACCTCTGGCATATAAATCTGAAATTTATGGAAATTGCTTCTTTTCTCTTGCCATAAGTAAAATAAGGGAAAAAAAAAAAGAATCTGGTTTGCTTCTTGAACTAGATTTTCTCCATTGCCCTGAGGTAAGCACTTAATTCTCAGCACCAGAAAAAATGAGTAAGTGGGTGAGGCCATATGATCAGAGGTAATAAAGCTATGTAAAGTAGAGCATAACTGTACCAGTTTATCGAAAAAGTCAACAAAAGAATTCAATTAAAAGCACTCATTTAAGAGAGAATTTAATGGAAATAATCACATACATACTTGGTGTTTAATTAAAAAAAACAAAGTATCTCTTACATACAGCTAAGCACCAAATCTTTTGATATTCAGAACAGTCTTATCTACTGGGAAACGGAATATAGGTTTTGACACGAAATTTTGTTCTGCAAACTTATTCTACCCACCTCATTTCCATTCCCTTCTGCATGGCACTTGGCCTGCTGTGAAGAAGCTAAGCAAATGTGAAGTTGTTAAAGCTGAGAGCAATGTATTTCTCTATACATAACTCAGGGGTTCATTCTTCTTATTCCTGTTTTCATCAGTTCACTATGGGACTGTTAAACCGACCAAAATCACTGGGCTGAGCAGTTACGTGCCCTGAAAGTAGATATGTGATGTGCAATAAGTTTATCATGCAGGTACAGCTTTAAATTGGGAAAATAAAGTCACTCCATCATTAATCCACTATTTATCACTGAACTGAACCACTGAAACTTTCACTTGTTTTTAACTGTCAAATTAAGGATTATTATCATGGCACGCACTTAATACATGGTACGTATTAAGTTTCAGTCTCTCAAGGCTCACAAGATGGCATTTTTTTTCCAGATAGTGTCCTTGAGAATCTTAAGCATATGCTTAATTGCAGCACAATGCCAGGTTTCTGCACTGGAAAATCTCCTGTTACTTGTCTTCTCCATGTTTGTTTATATCTTCATTTAACAAGCAATTTCACACAAGAACTAAAATATCACTCTGTTTGCTTTAGATGATTATGAAAGAACAGGCCCTCCTATCCAGCTCGTCTAACCATATTTTCTTTACCCCAGACCCTCTTCCCCAGGAACTGTGCATGTTTTGAAGAAATGTGACACAGATGTGAGATAGCAGCTTCTATGTTTTGGAGAAAACTACTACAGAGCTGACTGAATCCTGAAGCTAGGGGCCCTGTGATGGCTATACAAGCATTTTCAGAGAAAAACTTAGGCCTTAAAGAATGAACACCTCAATCTATCACACAAGGAATATGGATGGAAAGTTTTTCAAGAATTAATCTGCCCTGGAATATTTACTGGGTGGAAAGGGTTCTGGCACATCATCACTGGAGGACACAGAAGCCAATGGTGGTACTAGAAATGCTGATTGATATCAACTTCCACTATTTCTCTGAAAGTGCCACTTTGATCTAGAACATTTAAGAGCCAGCACGATTCAGACCTTTGTGAACAGTATTCACATTTCTCAGTGCTTTACTGATGAGGAAATTGGCTGAACTCTGTTCCAGCTGATTAGACAACCAAGTTTCCATTTTGTTTGTGTATGTTCAGCCAAATGAACATACCAAATTGAATATGGCCTGTGATATTTTAAAATTAAGGCGTATGCTAGACCTGGTGTGGAATAGGGAATGAAACAGGGAAGCCTCAATATGTGGGATGAATTGGGCCTCCTTCAATCTAGAGGAAAACTTGCTGCTGGCTTAAATAAAGCCATATTTCCACTGGTAGATCTGCTTCCCAGTTCTGTTTTTGATTTGCTAAATAACCTCAGGCAAATAATTTCACCTCTGTGTTGGATGTCCTCTCTGGCTTTGATTCTCTTCAGCTAATACTCCCTGTGCCAAACTGTTCACAGTTTCTTACTGTGAGCTACAGAGCTTCTAAGGACAATGGCACTCTTATCTCAGTCTTTACTTATTGTCATCCTAAATAAATGACAACATAAAAGCAGACTGTATCAGGAAATCCATGAGCACTCTATTTTTTCACTGGGACCAGTTGCAGGTTTTCTGGAGATAATGATGAGTAGTTACACATGAACCCTCACTGAAGAGAATCTTTTGATAGTTCCAGACAACAGCAAACACCTAACACAGAAAACTGTAGTACTCTGAGATGCATGGCATTGAAACCAGTGTATTGATACAAATTACCTCTAAAGCAGACAAGGTGAGAGAATTTAGAATAGGCTCTCCCACTCCATTCTTTCCCTTGCACTTACAGCACAGATTACCAGTGACATGTCTGTTTCTGTGCCACTAAGCCTACTGCATGTCAGCACTTACTCAGAGCAGAGCAATTCAGGGTGACAAGTACTGCTTGAAATATGTCCTTTAACTTCCCTTAATTGTCAAACTTTAGGAGTTATCTTAAATTTAATTTTGTTGCATTTAAGGTCCAGCTTTATGATGATATAATTTATTTTGGACATTACTGGTGACATTGTTCTGCCTGTCAATGGAAACACGAAAGAATATCAATATCCATGGACTCACATAAATCACTCAAAATACTTCAGATATGCATGGGGAATTTCCATTGACCCTGTAATGACTTTAATAAAACTATTTCAACATGAGCTGTGTCAGCAACAGAGACATGAAATAACAGTGTTTCAGTAATATCACCTCAGCTTTTACATATTTTGGAAAACCAGTTAATTTTCTTTTAGTAGTGCATCATCCTTCCTAGATTACAATCTCATAGTACAGCACAGACACAAGATGCCAGGAAGACATGGGATTTCCTTTTTATGTTGCTTCATAACATCAGAGAGCTGTAGTTATTACCTGGATCAAATCAAAGATATTAGGAGTGTGTCTGCTCATCAAAATGAAGACATGAAACCACTGTACCTTTAAGTTAACTAGGAAGGAAGGTGATATAATGGACAGCCTGGAGGACTTGGACAATGACTGTCATTTCCATCATGTCATAGCTACTCCTTCTAGACTTACTAAAACTATTCTTGTTTAATTTTGTGGGGTGGATAAAACCTTACAGGACTTTCTTTGAACAGCTGGAGGCAACACAATTTTACATCAGCCCTAACACTGGTGTAATTCCAGCAACCAGAGAAGACTGACATGAACTATGGAAAGGAATCAGATTGTTCATATCATTTTGTAAGCAAGACTTTGGGGAAAAAAAAAACAAACAAACAAACCAAACAGCCTGTTTCAGTTATAGTAAGGCATTTTTTCTGTGTTCTCTTTCCATATTTTTAATTATAGTCTGACCTGCTACAAAGTGAACAGCTCTTTGTTTACTAGGAAAGGCTGACAAACATTCAGGATGAGGATGCCTTCCTTCTTTAAGTCCAACTTGCTATTGTGTTTCCAAACTCAAACTAACCAACTCCCTAACAACAAGTTACCAAAAAGAAGAATAAAGGGAAATATATTTATTAATCTTTCCTATTCTATGGACCAAATATCTTCATTCTGTTTAACCTTAAAAGGTCTCCCCTCCTCCCCACCCCCTCCCCTCCTTCAGTGGACACCTTCTTTAAATTGACAGTTTAAGAAGTCTGACCTAGGTAGGCTACAACAGCCAGGCACAAATCTCTCTCCTGTACTCTATAATCAGTCTCAAACACTCAAAAACATAACCCTGTAATTAAATAAAAAGTATTGTGAACAAGCCACATCTTATTCACATATCTACCCCTCTTCAAGAAGATACTTCAGTGTAATTAAAAACGGAAAAGACTAAAAAGATGACAAAGTGAAAAGACATTCAAGTATCAATTCATCCCTTCTAATGTTTCATAAATATCAAACAGTAAAGAGGGTGTATACAATCCAACATGTAAACAGAACTTGAATAAAAAAAAAAAAGAGTTCCCTTACACTTGGTAAAAGTGTTTCAGTCACCGCAAAGGATAACAATGAAATAGGACTTAAGAGGAAAAAAAATGTTCCAAGTGTTTGCAAGCTCTGTCTATAACCTAAAAACTGGTTTACTTATTAAAAATTAGTTACTATTGACAGGGACAATTCCTGTGTTTTTAAATAAGAAGGGAAAGGTCACCAGGAGCCTGGAACTTACAAGCTGAATCAGAAAAGTAGTAGCACAGTCTTAATGTCATATAGTAAAAGTGATAAAATGCTGGATAAACAGCCAGTAGGGTGCTGGGCTCTTATTTCTTGGAATGAGTTTTCAAATCAACATGGAACGGTTTCCTGAAGAGGCACGGAGAGGTGCAGAAGTTGCACTTCAGTCGATAAAAGCTCAGTGTTTAACAATGCCTCTACCAAGTTCAACAAGGAGAGGTGATGGTTCCAGCCAGCCTTAAATTCTCTGAATCTGATTAGCCAAGGATATTTTCTGGCTGCAGCTGAGACAGATTAAGATGTTAGCACTTTTCACTGTACTATGGGCTATCAATGACTGTAAGTACACTTAGATCGACCAACATAACTAATGGGTCACTCCCAGTCCAGTTTTGTTGAAATGATCTAAGTTAGCAAAATCATGTCTTTAAAGAGGGTAAGCTAACCTGATTATTTTGGCAAAACTGAAGATATCTTGTCTGCCAGCAGATCAGAATGCCAAATGATTTTCCTGCTAGCTACAGAATGTGTATAGATTTAGAAACCTGGTAGACTGTGACTAAAATGAAGAATGTAGCCAAAGAATTGCAGAAGTTATTGGAACATCATAAATATTTGAGATACAGACTTTATATTTTAGGATGAAGCTATAAATCATTTATCCAATCGTCAAAATCATGTATGAAGAATGATAAAAAGGAAATGAATAATTTTCTAATACCATAATATGAACCTGATTTAATGAGAAATTATATCACTGATTCACCAGAGGGATGGTATTTTAAAATATCCAATATGTGTGAAATATGTCTGAATCAAAACCTGTGAAAAGATGTAGGGATTTTAAAAGCCCTCACATTGATTTTCAGATAAAATGCATGCTAACTTACAAGCTTATTTCAATGCCATTTTATTAGCAGCATATCCTATATTACTCACAAATGTTAAGTATAATTTGTGAACTTGTCAGTCTCAGACAATCAGCTGCAATAACATATGTATTTATACAGAAGTTTTGACTTAAGAGTTGATGTAATGGATACACGGTGCTAGAATGTATTTTACTCTTTAGGCCGCAACCTTGAACAGTCTACTCAAGAGCTTCATTTGACAGCTTTTTAACCATCACTCATCTGTTGCTCTGTATCAGGAATGTATTCCTCAAAGCAAAAAATTGTAGTTAGTTCAGTAACTCGAAAGTTATTTCTATACTACCATACACAATTGCCTTATCCAAGTGTTGTTAGCAAAAGTACAGATCCATTGCAGAAGGTATTCTAAAACAAAGATTGCTACAAGCCCACTCTTTCCTACCCCTAGTTTCTGCTCTCAAGCTTTAGGTTTTTACCTCTCTTACGGAGCAGTTCCTCATGGTGATGGAGCGGAATAATGGCTTGCAGAAGTGGTCCTGCTTTTTCCCCCTCCTGGGAGGGAGGTCAGGCCACTCCTTTCCACCTGCTCTGGCACTCATCCCCAGCTGAATCAGTTCAGCTCAGTAAACTGGCAGAAAACGACACGTTTTTTTCTTGATGGGTTAGGGTTTTTTTTCTGATTCAGCCAAGCACAATTCTTCCAGATCACATGAGTGGTACAATTTATCAGGCTGAGCAGAAACTTCACAAGCATCACTAGGGAAAATACAGCAAGGAGACCACATTTCAAGGCACCTCATTTCTCTGCTACTTTTCTTGTAAAGACTGTTACAAAAATGCTGCCAACTTAGTAAAAGGATTTGGCTCACTAAGGAGTCAGGTGAGTGCCAGGGCTGGTACAAGGAAAGGAGTGGCAGCAAGTCTGTCTGTGGGCGTCACCTTATTCAGCTCCACAGAGCTACTAGATTGGCTCAGTCACTCTTATGGGACTCCATCCTTACGCATGCCACACTGGCAGATGTTTGGGAGACATACAAACTCAATTTCGACAAAAAAAAAAAAAAAAAAAAAAAAAAAAAATTAAAAAACAAAAAAGATAAACCCCCAACAATTTTTAAAAAAAAAAAAAAAAAATATTTAAACACTGAAATGGTGAACCCCCAACAACATACCTAAATGCGTTTAGATTTTAGATTGCTGGGTCCCACAGCTCTTTACAGAGACCAAATAAACAGACCAAGATGGAAACACTGTCTTATATCCTTCCCTTGTGATTATATTAAACTTTTTCTTTCTCTTTCAGAAAATATATGATTTTTTTTTTTTTTTTTCATTTTTATGGCTAATTGCATAAAACCTTATGCTCATTCTGATCCAGAACAAACACAGGTGAGCTAGTGGTAGGATACAGTAAGGACAACCAAATCACAGCTGTAGGGTAGCTGCAAAAGTTCTGCAAATTCAGGTCAGCATCCTTGACTTGGTACACAGCAACAGTCTATAAATCATGGTCACTCTAACAAACATTAGTCATGAAGAGAAACTTTTGAAAACCAGTAACATATTTAAACTTCAAACCCTCATTTTAATAGAATATTTCTCTTTCACAAAAGATACCTTACTAACTACATCCTCATAACATATTCCAATATTCAACCCTTTTTTTTTTTTTTTTCCAGAGAGAAAATTAACTTTTCTTGTGCTAATCACCAAATGGAGTTCAGGTTTACATCTGATTGTAAGATCAAATTTTGTTTTTTAGCACTTATACTGGAAGGAATAGTAGGTATTTAGAGGATATCAGGATCCAATTCCCCACTGGGTAAAAAAAAGCTCTCTCTCAAGCTGATGTTGCACTAAAGCACTGACGATGTAAAAACAAATGCTTGTTTGGTCTTGTTCCAGAACTGAAGTCTTGCCCTCTGGCCGAGAACCAAATGTGCTGCGAGATGAGTGATACAGAGACACTGAAGAGCAACATGAAACAGTAAGACTGCCAAGACTGCATTGTATCACCTTCATATCCGAGACTTTTGTCTGAGTTAAAAAAAAAAAATAATAATCCATAGGAAAACAAAAACAACCAAAAAAGACATAAATAAGTAATCCTTTGCCTGGAAGCACTTAAATCTATTCATGACTGTACCAGAAGCAGCTTGGTAGCACTCATGTAACATCAGATCTTTTAGCAGAAATTGGACATATCTACTTTTTTCTAAGTGTTTTAATGCATTTTACATCAAAACCTAATTACCTGTCTGTGAGATGTTTTATTATCTTTTTTGTTTTAAATACAAAGCTTTGTTGCCTTTGATTTAGCTTGAAAGCTACAGGCAGGCAGAATTCAGACTAGAAAATAAAGACTTTTCAAATTGTTAAATATAATGTGAAAACCACTAATAAATAATTTTAGAACATTCTTGATGTTTTAGCTGGGAAAGAGATGGTCTACCCTGAAAAAAATGCCATGTACATTGGGATACATTAAGATACATTAAGAGTAAGAAAGAAAGAAATGAGTGCTTATGAGAGGAGTTCTACAGTAATGTAATTTGTGCCACTGCATAGTAAATCAAGTTTAAGTTTTAGTATGGGATACCCATATTGACAGTTATCAAAGACAAACTCTGTACAAGTTTGTTTAGAAAATTAACTGTGTCAGGAAAATCATTATATAATAGTAGAATTTGGTTGAAAGAGAAATGTCTTGAAAAATTAAGCACCTGCAACCCATGTTGCTACATCATGAAAAATTTCTATCGTAGACCTGCTATAAAAGTTAAATATTGCTTTTGTCTATAGCCCTGTGTAAGCTGCATCCCCCCATAAGAAGCCGAACATTCCCTCAATTAGAACCCAAGGCAGAAACTGCAAAGACAATGATCCAGGCCTCAACTGTTCCATGCCTTCCCATAGATACTGCCTAAGTTACCAACTCATAAAAATCACAGTTAGATTTCACAGTCAATCTAGTAATATGTACCTCATGGGAGAAGTGCTAGAGAAGCCAACCAGAAGCTTAGGCATGCTTATTTTCTAAAACTTGGCAAGATGTACCTCTGAAGTTAGTGGACAACCCCCTTAACAAGCTAACAAAGAAACTACTAAAAAGGGAAAAGACTAAAAAGGCAAAAAAAAACCCCTCTAAAAACCTAACATAATCACGTGGAGAAAATACTGCTGCATATAACAGGAAGCAACCTAAAACACCAAGGAAATGTTCTAGACAAATAAATGTTTTCCTATTACCAGTTATATTTTTTAAATAAAAAGCTTTGTAACATTCGATATTATTAAATTTGGTTTTGAATTCTAAGCGCTTTTTTCCTTAAAGGATGCTCAGTGAAAGGTAATTGGTTTTTATTCTAAGGACCCAACAGACCTCTCTGTAAACTGTGGCTGTCACTTAATTGGTGCAATGTAACAGTTTTTCACCACTACAAAGCCAGTAAAGGTCTTTATCATATTTATCAAGGTCTGTGGAAAAAAGTGCATTTCATAAACCAAAGTTATAATAATCCAGACTTTAGATAACCTGTATCTGCAAAACAAGATTTACTTGAGACAGGCAACTCACCAGTGCTTTATATAGCTTGAAATAAAAGTACGTTTTGTGCTGTTTGTAAAGAATATTCCCTCCGAGTCCAACTGTGAACTTCACAGGGAAATGGCCACATGACTTTGCCTGTAAACTGATAGGGTAGGACTGACTTCACAGGGAAAAGAAATTGCTGAGAGCCAGCCTGCAGTTATTTTGTTTCTAAGAAAGCCAAGGTACCCAACAGTGTTTGCTTAAAAACAATGCATACTTTTACTGAAAGAAAATGTGGCTTTCCAGGGGTGATTTAGACATCCCTTGGTACCAGATACTGATGGAGCAGGTACAGAAGTTTTCTTGCAACTGGATGCTTTCTCAAAATCTGTGCCGGCCTTCTTCAGGGTCACACAAAACACAGTGTTTCTGTGTTGTGGTTGTCGGGTGGGAATGGGGGCGTGACCTTCCAGCAACTGGGAGGACCCCGGGTGGGGGTGAAACCATTGTATTCCCTCCCCTTCCCACACACACTCTGATAAGAGGCAGGGAGTGGTTTCTTGTTTCAATCCTGCCTTGGAGCTCAGAGAGGAAAGTTCTCCTTTCACTCTGTGGGACCCTGGAACCATTTCTGAGGGCTTTGTATATTTTATCTTTTGTATTATTCCCCTGATCTTTATATATATTATTTTCCTTACCTCCCTTTTTCGTTTTCTGTTCCTTGTTGAACAATATACTTCATTTTTTTTTAAAAACTCTCTCTCTCTCTCTCTCTCTCTCTCTCTCTCTCTCGGGGGTGGGGGAGAGGCGAGTACATAGTTCTGTTCCGTGTGGGTCCTGCCCTGAACCCCTTTTTACACAGAACCAGGACATTGTTTTAGCCCATATGTGGCACACAGAAGTAACTCTACTTTCTGCAGTGATTAAGTACCCTTCTCTGCTGCACCCACTTTTAGTTAGCCAAACTGAGACAGTAAATGTGCTTATTTTTCATTCAAGATTAAAATGGCATTTGGACAATCACTATTCCCTTATCCCTCCTGTGTAAACATCCAACCCTGGAAGGATTATTTCTTTGCTCTATAGTCCATATGCCACTCAGAGGAGACAGGTCTCAAAAAAGTGGGTATCTAAATCTAGGAGGAAAGATTGACTTCAGGACAAGCATTGCCTGAAAGGAAAATGGAAATGTTTTAAACTGACGGATAGAGCAACATGACACCAGGAAGATGGGCAGTGCGCTGCAAAGCAGACGAAGAATTATTCGTGGGGCATGGTTTAATAGGGGATCCACTTTGATGCTGCAGGGGCAGCATCCCCCAGGCACCTCGATGGAGCTTTACTTGCACCCAAACCTCAAGAAACACCTTGGTTTGCGTAGGAACATGTCTGCCTCTCCCTCCCCGCAGAGCAGCACTAATGAGGCACACGGGGCAGCAGGCCTTAGGGTAGGTAGACACACAAGCGCCTGGCAGCATTAGCGGCATCTCCTTTTTCTCCTCCTGTGGGAATTTTATTCTTGGGACGAATTCCGCCCTCTATCCCCCCTGTACTCCCTCTCTTTTGTCTCCCCTGCCCCAGGCCGCCCGGCTACCCCTCGAGAGGACAGGGGGGTCGGTCGCCATTTTGCAACGGGGCGCCGCGGGAGCGACGGGGTTGGCGGCGAGGGCCGCTCGGCAC
>NW_008587456.1:61971-83349 GCF_000691845.1 Merops nubicus | reverse complement strand
CCCCCCTTCCCTTTCACGTAACACTGGGTCAGGTAATAATTTCAGGGGAAAAGACATAACTGGAATAACTGACTTGTTTTTGAGAACTTAGGTGATTAACTTTATCTGAAGTAAAATATAGCAAAATGGACATTGTCATCTCAAATGGCTAAGAACTGTTACAAAGAAAGTATATATTCACTATCCAATAGAAAGATGAGAATAGAAGAATATAACAGAAGAATGATAGTTCAGTGGTATAGAATCATAAAATACTTTGGGTCGGAAGGAACCTTTAGAGGTCATCTCGCCCAACCCTCCCTTCAATAAGCAGGGACATCTTCAACTAGACCAGGTTGCTCAAAGCCCTGTCTAACCGAACCTTGAATGTTTCCAAGGATGGGGCATTTACCACCTCTCTGGGCAACCCATTCCAGTGTTTCACCACCCTCATTGTTAAAATTTTTTTTCTTATATCTAGTCTAAATCTACACTCTTTTAAAACCATTTTTTCAATACCTTTACCCTTTGTCCTATCACTACAAACCCTACTAAAAAGTTTGTCCCCATCTTTCTTATAGGCCCCCTTTAAGTACTGAAAGGCCATGATAAGATCTCCCCAAAGCCTACTCATCTCCAGGTTGAACAACCCATATTCCTTCAACCTTTCTTCATAGGAGAGGTGCTCCCGCCCTTGAATTATTTTTGTGACCATCCTCTGGACCCAGTCCAGTAGGTCCATGTCTTTCTTGTGCTGAGGACACAGTACTCCAGGTGGGGTCACACCAGAATGGAGTACAGGGGCAGAATCACCTCCCTTGACCTGCTGGCCATGCTTCTTTTGAGGCAGTCCAGAACATGAATGGCCTTCTGGGATGCAAGAGCACATTGCTGGCTCATGTCCAGCTTTTCATCCACCAGTACCCCTAAGACCTTCTTGGCAGGGCTGCTTTGAATCCCTCTATCCTCCAGCCTGTAATAATACTCAGCATATATGTGAGATAGATTATTGTGAAGGTGCTTCCTCCACCAAATATTTCCATTTCACTTGAGCTATATATTTTGCCTGTCTTTCAGTCCTTTTGATGTGTAAAATCTAAGAATAGTATTCCCTTAAAGTTAAACAATGCTACATTCTTTATGCTATCTGTAACATAAAGAATTTTAAGGCTCTTAAATATTACTGTAATGGAATATAGCTACTTCTGATAGAACAAATTTTATTGAAATTTCAGGTTCATTTTTATTTCCTTTATTTCTTAAGCCAGAAAAAGATGAATCACACTGACATCTTATTTTGTCTGATGTTGTTCAGAACAGTATATGTGATTAAGAGACAGGAACTGCCACAGCCTGAGGAAAAAAAATTGCTTCTGGTTAGGTGAGATGTAAAAATTTAGAATTTTCAAGGATTTACAACTGTGAGTGCACGCATGCATACACCCACAAACGTCTCCATACAGAAATACATTATTATTGCTTTAATGTTGGCTGAAGTGATAACTGTAGCAATAGAATGAAAGTTTAATATTTTTCTGACAGATTAATGAGGTTTTGTTTTGTCAAAATATTAACTATGGTCTTAAGATATTTTTGCCCATTTCTATTCTGAAAAGTCATCTATAAAGAATTCTGTTATATAGGGAATTTTACCTCTATCCTGCAATTTATGTGAAAAATGTGAATGAGGCAAACGTTTGTAACCATTCATAAATATATAAGAAGTTACTGTTAGATCCACTTTTTCTCTCTAGGGAAACAAATGTGTGAACCAAAACATTATATCAAGCAATGTACTTTGAAGCCTTTCTAGTAATTTCAGTAATTGTGCTGTTTGACATGGACCTTTTCTTAATGATTTAAGAGAAAGGCAGGAGGGCAGATGGGATAGGGAAAATACCAAACTAAGCTCTTTGTTAAGAGTACCAAGCAAGTGAATTCAATATCAACTGCTCATCAGTACTTGAGATTAAAGTTCTTACCTAATCCCATGAAAAAATAAGAACAAATATCAGGTCAACATCACTGACTGTTCTAGGGGATCCAGAATACCCCAGGAAGTGAAGGGAGATTTAAAAAGCAGAAGGTCAGTCTATTGCAAATTCAGGAGGAACATAAAAATGTCTCACAGTTCACTAGATAGTGGGAGAATAGTGCTTCTTCCATGCATCTGTACCATTACATCTATGAACTTCCCAGTCACACCCTGTAAATATGACCAAATTTCTCTTCCTATAGCTAGATAGACACTGTCATCTTATTTTCCACGTGAAGTTTCAAGTATCCTTTCTTCCCCTTCACATTGTGTTTCAAACTGTAACTAATTGCTATTTTACAAATAATTTACACCACCATTTCCAGTGGCCCTAAGGACACTAGCACTACACCAAAACAATTTATGAGCATGTTAGTGACACATGCATTAAGAAATGGGCTTAAAGTCTAAACTTGACAAAACATCTGGAGAGCAGGAGGTGACACAAAGTGGATGCATCTTGGATCTTCCCACAGAGTATGAGTGGTGGATAGTTTTCTGAGTTCATATTCTGGTAACACTAAAGGCTTTATGTCTCTGTATTGCTAATCAAAGAAATTTAGTCTGTAATTTAGAAACTACAGACTGCTATAAAGCTGAAAAATAAAGTATTACTATAAAAATGGAAGGCTCTACCTGTTATCACTGTGGGATAATTTAAAGCCGGCTGTTATGCGTCTATATTTCAGACAATAATCATCAAAACCACTGATTTTAAATACTTTATGTCAACATAGATATTTGATGTACATGGAAAACATTGTATCCCCTATAACTTTAACAAGCAATTCCTAAGGAATCAGACACTGTATTTTTTCTTCTTTCTCTGTTTCCTGTCTCCCAAATCAGACCTCTCTAGTCTGTCCTAAACCAGCCACTGATGTTGCACCCCAGTTCTAAGAAGTTCACTTCTCTTTGCCCAAAGAACTTCAATTCTATCCTACTTATTTCTGTATTGCAGTAGGCATTGTGAAGAACCGATAATCATAGCAGATCCCTGGGATAAAGTGAAGAACAGTGAAAAGAAAGAAACAGTAGGGGAGCACAACCTTTCTGATCCATCTGTTAAATCTGAACCTCACTGTGGTGCCAGGACATGATCCTCAGCTCATGATGTAGGTTTTGCTGTACAAGTGACTTGAACCAAAACACCAGGGTTTCCCATTAAAATATGAAAATCTTTCAGCTGTGCTCAATGCTTTTCTCCTGTTTTACATCAACAGAGTTGTCTTGCTAGAGGCTGGGATTAAAATGAAGAGAAACACTGTTTTTATATAGCAGAGAAATAGGCTCATTTTAATTTGAGCTGAAATATATTGTTTTCAAGTACTGGGAGAGAATAACATGTCTTAACAGAGCAAACATCTTTAATGATGCCTACCCTGTCTTTCTACCCATCCAGCTTTTCCTAGCAGATGCCCTACTCTAATTTCACATGCTTGTTTGTGTTTCATTCAGACCTTTAAAATTAAGGGGAATATATGCTGTTTGCCTCTGTAAGTTCCATCATTGCGGTATTAATTGCTAGGTTATTGAAGCATATCATTATATTGATGGACTGGCAAGTGGATCATGCTGCACTCAAGGGGCTACTGCAGTTTGGTACCTGAAATTCCCAGCTTTATAAAGAAAAGGAAACCAGGTTTCTGAGAGCTATTAAGAACTAAATTTAGAAAAAAAAAAAATGAGGTCATGAGAAAGCATACTCTGGAGAGGCTTTTTTCTTTTTTTTTTTTTTGTTCTGTCAAGTCAGTGGTGCCATAAGGAATAGTGATGCATGAGCATTGGCTAGGGTATGCTGAAAAAAAAAATAAATAAAAAGGCCACTTCTTACCTGCTTCTAAAAGTGAGAAGGCAATACAGGGGAAGAGTATTGTAGAGTATTGTATGCTCACTTATTAAGGACATCTATTAACTTACCTCTAGAGATAGATCTTGTCTGACCAATGGTATTTACGTTATTTTTAAAAATTTTGACCTGCTTTTTGACTATGCTGCTTTTATAGGTTGTCTTTTATTTCTGATGCTAGATGACTTCTATTTCTAATAATATTTTAAACTACATCACAAAACTACTAATTTTGAATAATGACACGTCTGTATATTGCAAATCTTATATTCATGCACATTATGTGAAAAAAAAAAGACATAACAGTGGAATTAAGTGTTGCAAAATTAAGTGTTCAGACATTTGGAAGTCCCAGAATTAAGGCTACCTTCCACTCCCTTATATTTATGAATCATTAAACAGTTTGTGATTACTTGATCATTCAATACATGTAATGCAACATTCACTTTGTTAGCAGAGATTCAGTATTCCTGCTTATCAACATTATTCAATGAACGGCTTTGTACATCTTTGTAAACATCATTCAAATCCTGAACCAAGGACAACATAATTAATTTCTCCAAGGTTTTTCCTCAGGTAATGTCTTTCTAACATTTTAATACTTTTTACATATTGAAAAAATCAATCTTCAGAACACTTTTGCAGGGTAAGATAAGGTATGCTTCTCTACTTAATAGATACTTGTTGGACTAGTCAGAATTGCCCCTGAAACTTATTTGTCCTATGCAGATATGGATGGTTACTGTGGAGGAAAAAAAAAATTAAACAAAAATTGCATGACTCTATAATTAATGTCAAAGGATTGAATTAGATTTGCACAGACTATAGTCATAATGCTGGCATAGCCTCACTTTTAAGAATGTGATTTAATGAGACTAACACTTGCTTTTGGAAGTAATTTCCTCTTTTTTTTTTTTTCCTTAAATTAAAAATCTCAGCAATATATCTTGCATGGCTATATTTACTCTCTGTATGAATCATCTTCAGGGGTGGGATCTTTAGGTCTATAGCATAACCTTCTAATCATTTGAAAATGAATAAAAAATGGAGGAGTCAATTGCTGACAGCATTTTTCTTTCAAAATGTTTGTAAGCAATGTGGATGTGTCACTGAACAGGGTAGAAATACTTGCTTTTTCAGAATTGTAACCATTTGCAAATAAAAATATTGAGACTCAAGATTCACAGTTTTCTCTTCAAAGTCTATACAGAGGCATAGCTTGATATTTTGCTTCCCTTACCCCTCTCCCCTGTGTGTGTGTACAAAAAAAAATGTGGTTTTCAACAGAACAGATCTTATAAAGAGTCCTTTTGAAAGTGGAAGAAGACTGTGGGCTGGGATCCTGAGTTAGTGGCATTGGTAAAAATGCACTACCAAAGTAAGCTGAGACCAAAGTGCTGACAGGATCTTGAAGACCTGGAAAAATTAATCAGTGGAATGTCTCTGAATTTTTTTAACATTTTTTTTTCCCCCTGTCTTTCTAACTTTCCCTTTTGCCTTTGTCCTGATCTTTCCTGCTTCTTCTCTTACCTCCACAACTGTCTCTGGCAGCTTCTGGCTATTCTGTCAAACAAGGCTGAAGAATTTTACCCTGATTTCGAGAAAACAACCAGCCACATCAACAGAAGTGCCAAAGGCAGAAGCTCAGCTTCTGAAACAGACATTCATACCAGTCCACTGTTGGATGCATTGAGCTAAATGATCTTTAGTTTCATGTGATGCAGTTATTCTTATGTTCTAATAACATTTCAGCTTACCCATTTTAAGTATGGCAAAACAGGTCAAGGCACTCAGGATGTCAGAATGCATTGTGAAGCCTCAACACCTGATAATGCTTTGAAATACTGAGCTTTTGTAACAGAGTCAAATAATCCCTTCATTCCAGCATTCCTCTGTCTGGTAGAGCTCCCCCCACCCCCTTCTGCCTCCATTCCCCTCCTTAAATCTTCCTTCCCCTTGCCCCCCAACATCAGCTAGCCATTATAAATTAATACTTTTCCACTCCTGAAAACCTTTAATATTATTACAAAGGTATCACTTCCATAGTAGCAGATGACAAGTGGTCTAAAGTCTTCCCAGCCAGGTTGATGCAGAGATCTCTCTCTCTCTGTGTGAACTCAACAGCGTATTTCATCAGAGAAAGCCAATAAGCAAGCATCAATAGGAAAAGCCCATATGGAATGCTTAGAAAAGTGTGCAGATCCCACTGTTGTTCTGCAAGGTGGATAGCACTCAAGCTTGAAGGTTATAAGATGTCAGCAGTCCTCTCAGGGCTCGGATACTGAAAAGACTTTTGTATGTATTTAACTTGGTGCACTCTGAGTAGTCCCAGCTGCTTAAAACAAAATGTGTGCACAAGCCCTCCACAGAATACAGAGCTCAGGCCTGTCAGTCTGCAAATAGTGCAGAAAATCTATGTATGTTATATAGTTGATGCGTTATTAGAAAGCCTATTTAAACTACAAATTCAAACAGTGCTGGTGAAGATGACAGTCTTTCAGCCAAGTCTCTGCTGGGAAAAGAACCACTTAAGGAATGGCAGTTTGTGTAGGAAAAAAAAATAAAATTTCATGGAAAGACCCAATTTCCTAGCTGCAGGAGGTGTTAACGTGTGCAAACAACCCAATCAACTGGACATTAAGTAGATTTGAAGCTTCACAGCTCCAGGAGTGTGAGGAAGGAATTTCCCAGAGAGCAAAAGAAAGGTTTTCAAGACAGAAAGGAATAGCGTCTTTGTTTTCCACTCTTATTTCTTGATTAAAGAAGTAAAAAGACAGAGACTCAACACCAATTTAAAAGCAGTGTGTGACCATGCTGTAATCTCAGTAGACTTTGTAGAAGTTTATGAAATTAATAGGTAGACCTGCTAGTGGCAAATGCTGAAGAAAGCCAAGCCTATGTGAAACTCAGGAATCCAGAAGTATGACTCTGGGTTAGTGCTCATTTTTAGTAATGTGTGAATGTTTCAGGCATGAAATTTAGGTTAGACATGTTGCTGAATAGGAGATATAGATGTAAGAGTGTTCCATGCTCTGAAATGCAGTGCTAAAGAGATAGGCATTCCAGTCCTGTGATGAGTCCATAATCATCCTAAAGTCTGATTGGGGTTATTCACATAATGTGAGATTTGATCCAAGTTGCAGAAGACATTCATTATTGGCTTCATGTGAAAATGAATTTTCCCTTTTGTATTATTGTTTATAAATAATAACATGGTCCATTTTACAGCTCAAGCTACTTCTAGAAAGTTGCTTTCTGCAGCAGGACCTAAAGAAATGTAAACAACTGTTTTATCCAGGACCTACTGTATAATACAACCTAGATGGATGTGGTTCTGTAGCAGACTTTACCAAACCCTATGCCATTCAGGGAATTATGTGTAAACAAGCCATTTTTATTTCTACTCTACCTCAAAATTCAGGAATTATGATCTTTTTCAGAGTAAAGGAAGCAAAAATTAATTAGAGCAGTATACACTCTCATACTCAAATGAAATATTTCTTTAATCAACATTTCCTGTCTTCCTTGCAGTCCCTCAGACAGGGTAAGGCGTAACAAAAGGTTCCAGACCTCCATGTTTAATGAAAGGATTTAAAGAGGACAAGACAGACCAGCAGTGAATGAGGGTCCAGTCACAGGTTGTTTAGGAGTGCACACTCAAAAATACATGGCACCCAACACTTGCTAATGGTGCATTCAATTCCTGCAACCAGATTGTTGATAAATACACTGAACAACAGTGACCCTAGAATTGAACCCTGAGGAACACTACTGGTGACTGGTTGCCAACCAGATGTAGCCTCATTCACTACAACCCTTTGAACCCTGCCCTTCAGCCAGTCCTTCACCCAGCACACTGTAAATTCACTCATCCGATAGTTGGACAACTTGTCCAGAAGGATGTTGTCAGGGACAGTATCAAAGCCTTTACTAAAATCCAGGAAAACTACATCCACGGCCTTCCCTTCCTTCACTAGGCAGATTACCTTATCATAGAAAGATATTAAAATAGTTAAACTGGACTTTTGATTTGTGAATTCATATTGATTTTACCTGATGAGTGAGTGCATTATTCTTTAAATGCCTTTTGATACTACCCAATTGAAATGCTGGGGTTTGAATCCCGAGCCCCTGAATTAAGGTTGACATATGGGTGATTCCCACAACCCTTCATAAAGAGGTGGTGAGTTTGCCTTATAGCTTCCCCCCAGGGTGCAGCCAGCCCTGCAGGGAGAGCCATAAGGGAAATGAGCCCCAGGGGTCCCGCATTGAGTTGATAAAGCGTAGGTGTCCCTGCCTGGGGATAGAAGCTGGGACCACTTGCAGGGAGTCAGGAGTGTCTGTCTGTGGAGTTTTCCTGGCTCAGGGCAGTCCTCCTGACTCTCCCTGGAGCTGGGCCCTGGTCTGTTTAGGCTTTTGCGAACGCGGGTCGATCGGGTGAGAGTTGCCATGTGGGCACCCTTTTCTTATGTGTTTAACTGGCTGGTCTGGCTGTTTCCCATGCCAACTATGGGCAACCTCGGTTCACTGTTTGTACCACCTGTTGTGGGCCAGGTCATGTCATTTGTGGGATTGTTGGGAGTGGCGTCGATCATGTACGAGCTTGTTGACTTGTTTGTACCCCCGGCGGTCATTCATATTGTAACATTTCTGTCTACAATACAGTCTGCATATTGATTCATCTCCCTGCTGGTGTTATCATTTTTGTTGGGCCTGGTCATTGGCAAAACACCAATATAAACATCTTCACAAATTGCCCAGGAAATAAGGTTAGACTAACAGTTCTGTAGTT
Source organism: Merops nubicus (assembly GCF_000691845.1). Lineage (NCBI taxonomy): Eukaryota > Metazoa > Chordata > Aves > Coraciiformes > Meropidae > Merops > Merops nubicus. Next base: position 74,694 of record NW_008587456.1, on the reverse strand, counting down.
CGCTGGATCTTCCTTCATGCCTTTTTTGTAATTTGGAATAACAGAACTTGGAATAACTTTGGCTAGGTTCCAGTCAGCAGGGACCTCCACAAACTCCAAAAGAACTTCGGTAGATGAATGAGAGGTGTCCTGCCATAACATCCACTATTTTCTTCAGTACTCTGGGATGAACTCCATCATGATTTCATCATCTAAGAAAGCATGTCTGTTCATGAGGGAGTAAAATATAATTTAAAGATATGGTCATAACTTTATCTAATAAACGAGGACACTTCCAGATATGTTCTGCTACTTCTGAAGGTGCAGGAGAATGCATTATTTACTTCCATAAAAGAAGCTGGATGACTATCAAACTGGTATAATAAGACCTTTCAAAGCAAGGAACACTCCTAGGCCTCATTGGGAATAAATAAACAAAGATGGCCAAATTGCCTCTCAGGTTTCATTTCACATTGCTCAACTTTGTACTAGGCATTTTGGTACTGAACACACCATGGACTTTCCTAGGGCCATCAATCCCACTAGCAAATGTGAGTCCATGTGCTTGTATACCTTTTTATGCCATCATTATTTCTACAACTCAAAAGACCAATTTTTCTTTGCCACAGTATACTTCACATGCCTCACTGGGTCAGGACTGTGTGGGCTGGGGATACAAACTGGCAGCTGGAAAGATGAACAAAGCTGGTAAAGATACCTAGAGCATGAACGTGAAATACTATGGCAGAGTATGGATTTTGTTATTGAGACTTTTTACACATATTTCTCTATTGTTTGCTCTTACCATTACTGAAAGGATGTGATAATTATGGGGAAGTTACTTTTCAGCTTTTTAATAAGATTTTGCATGGTTCATTTTTAGATCATTATCACTGTACACAAGCATTGATTCTTTTTGTTTTGTGGAAATTAGGAGTCCTGTGATAAAACACTTAGCTAGGAGGCATTTTTACTTTTTATAGGAGTGCTTGAGGAACATGGCTTTAGTGATTGATGAGTAGAACACTGAAAGTTAGCTTGGTTGCAGAGATGTGGTGGAATACTAGTAGGCAGAACATGGTAGCTGAAATAATGGATTCATACAGTTCAGTGCTGGCTATGGCTATAAAATAATTTATTTTGAACCTCAGACCATCATTAATAGTTAGTTTGCATCAAGTTACCCTTCATGTGTTCAGTTGCTGGTGCTTGATAAAGAACTGTGTCCCTTTGACTAAAGCAGTTTCTGATATAGACCCAGTTTTAAACTGGAGAGATGAGACTCTATGACGTTCCTTGACTTTTTTTTTTTTTTCTTTCTTTCTCTGTTTTTACCATTGATTCAGTCCATCTAGCTGGTAAAAAAGTTTTTTCTCCCCTTTGAATTGGTCTGGCTCCAGTTTCTAGACAGTGTTTGCATTATATTCTCCCCTAGATTAAAGAACCTTTCCTGATTGGAAAAAGGCTAGCGAGAACAATCTAGCAGAGCTGAACACTGAAAAGCATTTTCTCTATTATATTCACAGTGCAGAAAGAACCATTTTGGAGAGGCAATAAAATTTTTCACATCCTTGGTGGAAACAATGCCTACAAACAGCACCTCTTTATTATATTCGTAGTTGTCTTTACTTTGATACTTAACAACGACAATCAAATAATGGAGAGCTTTGAGTATCTCATTGAAGTATTCTCCAGTTCTTTAGTAAATTCCATAATTTTGTTATGGACCCCTACATTTTATAAAATAATTTGCTAGTAATTCCACAATGTCTCATACTGAATGAAATCACCTTCCACTCCCACCTCCTTTTTTAGAAAACAACTTCTATCTTACTCACTTATGTTTCCCCAATATCACATTCAGGGTTCATGTTTTTTCTTTACCTATTATTAAACCTTTCTTCTTTTCAGAGTCACTGATAGTGAGACAAAACCCCAATTTTTAGTATGTGGACTGAATATCTTATTTCTGGGTACACACATTTGCTTTAAACTGTAACAATCAGTCTAATGTTTGAAAGGACCTAGGGTAGCAAGTGATCAGTAGGACTATACGAGCCATCCTTACTGTTCATTTGCCACAGTAATTTTTGTGTGATCTTGCAGATTAGTTTTGGTTCACTATTTCTTCTAGACCATTGATGAGAACATTGAGTAGACCTGATACTACATATAGCAATAGATACCAAATAGCTCCATTGCATGGTAATGTTGTGTTACTTTTTGTGATTTATCAACCTGCTCTGGTTAAATTAGCTCCTAGTTAACACACCATGTGTTTCTGAATGACAGTGCTAATTACACGTATTTAATATTGTGCAGAACTCAGTCAAGTACTTAAGGAAAAATGTGTACAAATGACTGCATATATGTAATTTTTTAAAAAATGATTAATGAGATGAAGTTTAATTTACTTGTGATAAAGCTCCCTGCTGATTCATTTTTAATTTGGCCCCCATTGTCCATCCAGGTCCTTCACATGAACGTTGCTCTTCAAAGCTTCTGGTGAAGTTCCCACTCCACTTCCTGTGATGGGGGCTCCAGAGCTGGACACAGGACTCCAGGTGAGGTCTCACCAGGGCAGAGTAGAGCAGCAGGATCACCTCTCTCCATCTGCTGGCCACGCTTCTTTTGATGCAGCCTAGGATTCTGGGCTGCTGCTGTGGCTCATGTCCAGCTTCTCATTTACTAGTACCTCCAAGTCTTTTTCCAATGGACTGCTCTATAACATGTCCTCTCCCAGCCTGTATTGGTAATGTTGGTTGCCTCTCCCCAAATGCAGGACCCTGCACTTGGTCTTATTGAGCCTGTAACTACACCTGTTGAACATGCAAATATGTAATCAGATATAATCGTTTTTTTTTCCAATTAAAGCAGGATTGAAATCTCTGGTTTATGCTTTCTTGATGAAGACTGTACTCTTCAGTTATTGCTAAAGGTACAGATGAATTTCCTGAGTTATCCTTTTCTATGTTGTTCTTAAGACCTTGCCAACTATCCAAGAGAAAACTGTCTTAAAAATCATACATACTTAAAAAAAGAAATTTATTGTTTTTTTTTTTTTCTATTCTTCTATCTACACTGACTGTGGTTTACCACACCCACCAGAATTCAGTACAGCAACAGAATTCCTTTCCTTTAAATGTTTATGAACTTGAAAAAAAATCAATATATGAGAGCAATCCTATTGAGCTCGATCTGAACTAACCTTATCCCATTCTAACAGCCATCAGCATATATGCAGGAACAATCACTGGTACATTGAAGAAATATAGCTTTAGTTCCTTTCCATGTTCAAAGTTCCCATCAAGCAAAACAGCTCTGTATGCTCATGTTTCATTAAGCACATGTTTCAGTCTGTCCACAGTCACATAAGCAAAGCACATTTTAAAATGCTTAAGTGCTGCTTAAATCAGACTGGCAGAAATTGGACTTAAGTATACACTTAACTGCTTTGCTTGATTGGGAATCCAGCACATGGAGTGAAGGCAATGTAATATTACCACAGAGAGTTTGGGATCCACCTAGACTCCATGTGTTTTTGTTTCTTCACTGATGTTGTCAATTAGGTTTCAATTCAGAGCAGCATCTAGACAAATGACTTGCCATAAAACAGATGTAGGATGGCTACAGTTTACATCCCCCTCTATATTACTTCAAAAGTAAAGTGATGGTGAACCCGTGTCTTAAGTGGATCTCAAAATCTGGGTCCTGAAAGAAGAACTCCATAGAGATGTGTTCTTTGGGAAAATATAGAAGACATCTACCTTGGTACTACTGGTCAAAACTTGTCACATTCATCCCACACAGTCGTCTTTTATTTTGGCTTTTAAATCAATCTTTGTGGTTCAAAAACTGAATTCCTGCAGAAATACAACTGAGAAATATTATTATTTTAAAGAACTAGGATGTCTTTTATTTTCATTTTTATTAAACTAATTAACTGCTTACACCATATTTTGAAAATCTAAGAGTCCTTCATTTCAAAACAGAGGTCAGAATATGCCTTTTAGGACTTTTAAACTCTGTGCAACATAAATAGAAAATAGCTTCAAGAACATCTCTCCCCATGTTTTCTTAGATCATCAGGGATCTCAGAAGTGCTTGAATTTCCAGTCATGCAGAAATTTACCTACAGGGTCTCTCTGAAGCAAAGAGCTCAGGGGCATGTACAATGCCTGGCCCAGACACTGTGTGCATTTTATGAAAGGTTTCCAGAGAACCACACCATCAATGCTCTTGTGTCAGCTTGGCAGACTTACTTGGTAGGTTTTATTGGACTCCTCCTCATGCCTTGGAGGAAACACGTGTACAAAAAGACTTTCTGCAGAATATCTTGCTTTCTGACAAACCTACATATTTCAGAGAAATAGAAATTGTTGTAAGGCTTCTAGCAAGCTCTAATCCTCAGGAAAAAAACCTTTGCTACTCAGCTTAACCATGGCAGCTGTCCAAGAGAAGAATAGGATGCATGTGTTTGCAAAGGGTTGAGATACTGTCACTTAAGTATACAAATAATTCAGGGAATAAAACATTGACAATATGCATCTCTGAATTACATCATCTTTAACCTACACTAGAAGTGATTGCAGTGAGTAAAGGAGACACTGGTGCCATTCTTCATTCCTACAGAAAAAGTCACCATGGCCCTGTATGTCACCCCAAACATCTGAACTCCTCTGCCTTCTTTGGACGGAATTATGGCTACAGCCCAACAGCCTGTATCAGCACCATAAATTTTGACAAGGTCATGCACATCAGTAAATACCAATTCTTACAGGACAGGTAGACAGTGTGCCTGAACTCACTCCAAAAGACACTCTGCACGATAAAGAATTCAAAATAAAACATTCTTACAAAATACAGTGAGATAATAGAAACAAGATCATTGTAATGGATAATGGGCATTTGATAATTTAATTTCAGCCTCCTGCTTTTTGCTATCCTGTACAGAAGACATTCTGCTGTGTACATGGCACCGTTTGCTTAGCATCACTGGTACTACTTCAGACCAGGAAATATATTTTGAATTATATTCTTATTTTAAATCTAACCTTCACCATGTCTCCTGCAGGGATTAATATGAGAATACCACAGAAAGATCATCAACAACCTTTGCTCTCATGCTGGAAGCAGACACCTATATCAACTGGTGGTAGCAGGTAGACAAATACATTGAAAGTTCTGCATGACTTTAGGGTTGATAAAAGTTTATAGAGCCAGAGGTTGCTAGCAAATGGTTTACTACCATTGGGTGGTAGTAAATCAGACATAAATATTTGGGTTTTGTTAACTCCTGGAGAACTAGCCTAGAGCCTAGACTGCAGTGGTAGCAAAGCCATTTCCTGCTCCTACTCTGGATATTCCATTGTCCCTTTCAGCAACAAAGTTAGCTAGGCATCTGCCCACCGTTGAGGTAGCCTTGCCAAAAGACACAGCCACAGCTGGGCAGCGGGGTAGGAAAGCCAGCAGTGTGCCATAGGCACCACAGAAGTGCACACATGAAGACTGACAAGTGGAAATCAGCCAGCTATGCAGGCAAAGCACCACGGCACAGCGCTCAGGAGCAAGGTAGGAGACCAACAGTGTGCTCAGTCAAATGAAAAGGGTGCAATAAACACCCTGATCCCAGCGTGGTTTCTAACCCTGAGTCTCATTTGAATTCAGTGACATAATTTCAAATCCGGTCAGCTAGAAATCACCTCCATGTTGCTGTCACAGCTGCCTCTGCTCTCTCTGTGCTCCCAGCTGCCCCTGCACAGCTCCTGGCACATAAGTGGCTGCCTGGGTGGCAAACACAGCTCCTGCTTGGGGGTCCTCAGCAGTGCCACCACCAGTCATGGGGAACGGCACCCCAAAACAGCTGTACTCTTCAGCAGCTCATGGCTTAATATCACTCAAAATGGAGCACCTTTTTCCTCTGCCTACCATCTGTCACTCATCACTGAAAAGTGCACATAATTCCTATTCAGCTCACAAACCGTGCACTGCTTTTCAGGACTTTTTCTGTTGACTGCAACTGACAGCAGTGTGAAGATTAGGCAGCCTTCTAATCTTTTACTAGCCATGATTATCATCAGTGGAGTAAAAGAGCAATTTCTTCTCAGTGCAAGTCACAGAGAAATAAAAGGTTTTCAGAGCAGACAGCAGTCATACACTAGGTTAAGGTTCCAGCCCATTCAAGTACATGACATCTCCCTTTGAAAACTGCGTAACAGTGATAGTTTCCTGGAGACTTTTTCATGACCCTTTATAACAAAGCCCCATATTTCTCATTAATAACATTCCTCAAAAAAAAAAACCCAAACCTTATCTGGAAGACTTTAATTTGTGTTTAAACAGATTATGAGACAATCTGAATGAAGAATAACTAATTTTCAGAAAACTGGAACATCTTGCTAATATTCAGCAGCTACTTGAAACACTCTCAGCATTAGGAATGCACTCATAGAAACACTAAACAGCTCTGACAGTACGTGAGCAGAGATTATTTTGATTTAAGAACAAAAAAAGAATTCATTTCCCCATTACATAAGCAGGAGGAATACTAATAGCACTAATGTTACAGATCTGTTTGGACTGAAATTAGGCATATAATTTCAGATCATGGAATTTTGCTTAGTACCAACCTCTAGACCAGGCGCAATTTCTGTGTAGATAGGTCTGTGTAGATTTCTGTGTAGATAAAGTCCTTGCAGGTGTACCCCACAGCCCTGTATGGTCTTCGTCACAAAAGCATCTGTTCACTAGCGTCTTCAGTGTTCCTGATATGTGCAGTTACTGAACTAAAACATCCTGGGTGTGTTTTCACATGGTCACTCCAACCTCTCTGACAAAGCATGACCAAATGACAAAGCAAATCCACTGTCAGGATTTAAGTAGAAAACATTTTTTAAAAGATATATCATATATACATACCAAAATATGATTTACAAAGTTAACTTAATCTGTAAGCAAAAGTTAACCACTGAGTAGTAATGACATAGGAGTAGGTGAAGTCTAAAGATTTATATAACTCACTGACATGCTGTTTTGCCAATGACCAGGCCTAACAGGAACGACACAACCAGCAGGAAGAGAAACCAATACGCAGACTGTATTGTAGACACAAACGTTATGATATGAATGACCGCCGGGGGTACAAACAGGTCAATCAGCTGATACATGATCGACGCCACCCCCAACGATCCCACAAAGGATGCAACTTGGCCCACAACAGGTGGTACAAACAGAGACCCAAGGTTTCCCATAGTGAACGTGGAAACCAGCAGGCCCAGCCAGTTAAATACATAAGAGAAATGTGCCCACATAGCGACTCTCACCTGATCGACCCGCGTTTGCAAAGGTCTAAACAGACCAGGGCCCAGCTCTAGGAGAGACAGGAGGTCTGCCCTGAACCAGGAAGCTCTGGGGAGTGCACTCCACAGACAGACACTCCTGACTCCCTGCAAGTGGTCCCAGCTTTTATCCCCAAGCAGACACCTGACCTTTATCAACTTATTGCAGGACCCCTGGGGCTCATTTCCCTTATGGCTCTCCCTGCAGGGCTGGCTGCACCCTGGGGGGAAGCTATAAGGCAAACTCACCACCTTTTTATGAAGGGTTGTGGGGATCACCCATATGTCAACCTTAATTTGGGGCTTGGGGTTCAAACCCCAGCATTTCACATTCTCTGAGTCACTCACATCTTTCTCAGCCTTATGAGAGATCTTATGTGAGTTAAATGCAAAATACATTTTGAAGCAAAAAGAGCTGATGTGATGTGGCTTTGCAAGTTTTTTTTTATAATACATTGATTTTTTAAAAAATATTCATTGGAAGCACCTTGCCCATTTAGATGGGCAGTTCTTATACTATAAACGATAAATGAACACAACAAAACTGGCTTTCAAAAATCTCTAGTATAAACTATAAGTAATCTCAAAAGTAAATGTGACTTACTACAGTATTTTCACTCCAGCAGTCAAGAAACATGGGTAGTAAAGAATAAATATTTGAGCCACAGACATCATTAGAGGTGAATGAAAAACCTGACCTTACATGTGGAAATGTGATAGATCATAGTAGTAGAAAAGTCTTTAATTTAAATCCACTTATACATTCTCTTATATTAAATCTTCATGATTCTTGTTCACACAGATTTAAGGAGGAAAATCACATCATGCTGTTGGTGACATTATTTCTGTGGTATCTGAGACCTGAAATAAAGGAACCTGCAGGGAAAAATAAATATTAAAATAGCTAATGATACACAATATACTTTATGGGCTCCATGCTGCAACTCATCTACTTTTTCAGATGTTGCTGACAAATCAAACTCTTATCATTAAGTAAGGGCACTATGGGAAGTGCAAGATATTTGTTTCTTTTAGAAATCTGGCCTTGAAATTGAATAATTTGACCTCATGCCTCTCTAAAGTTCTGCAAAGAGGCTAAGAGGCATTTATGTGTGCCTTTTTCAGTATGCAAATATTACAAACTGACTTTATACTTCTTCCCAGCTCCTTCAAACAACTACATAGCTGAATTATCACTGACAGTGACACTCTTCTCACCTTTCATAAGAAAAAAGGAAAAATACCTCCATGTTGCTCCTGTGAGTATGTGAGTACCAGCTTCTTTCTCTTCCACCTACAAATTACTTTTGAAGAGCATCTCACAGTGTTCCTCAAAGGATAAGATTAGTTAACATTTTTTTATGCTGAGCACATCTGGACAAACTCATTGATTAGTGTATTTGAAAACTGCAGCATTAAATTGCATAATGAAAGCTCTATGTACCATACAAATAGAGTATGAGGTACTTTGTGAATTTTCCAGTGCTTTTAATGATTTAACATAGTGACACAGTGACAGCACACTCTCTGTAAAAACACCAGTCTGATTTTCTTCTATTTCTATACAGGACTGGAGGACAACATTAACCACATCAGATACATTTTTAAAGGGGCATTAACGAAAAAAAAAATCCAGAAAAATCCCTTTGACTTTTAGGGCATATAATGATATCTACACACATCCAAAAGCAGTGCAGCCACATACAAGTCATTTGACCACAGCACTCTGAAGCTAGAAGTGCAAAAGCTTTTGCTGTAACCAGTGTTTCCTTCTTCTATGCTACTTCCTGTCTCCAAAATTTTGATAATACTGCACACTCATGAAGGACATCTACTCAATTGTACAGCATTGTCAATCAAACTGAATAACTTAAGAAACTGAGAACAGATTGCCCATGCCATTCCAGGCCAATTTTACAGTCCAGCAGACAGGTTACATCTTTTTAAGAGTTTTCCCATGGTGTGGTTTTCAGCATATCCCTCTTGCTTCTAATTTCCATCTGCTCAGATCAACTGCTGCTATAAACGCAGCTCCACAGAGGAAGTCTTCACTGAAAATGCCTATATAATTGCCATTCTTGGCAGTTACATAAAAAGTTTTTTCTATCTATCTGACAAATACACAACCATAAAGATAACAGTCCAAAGAAATAAAAAATTAATACCATATATTAAAAAAAAATATTAAAAAGCTAGCAAAAAAAAAATCACATCAACGTGATATATTCTATTGTATTAATTTCTAATTTTTATGGCATCCCTGCCATGAAACTCACTTAGCAGGACCACAGTTTGTCTCTTTTCAGGGTGACCCTTTGCAGGTCTAGAGATTTCCTGTTTAGACCCATAGTAAAAAATTTGAGGCAAAAATTTTTCCCTCTCTAGCAATAGTGGTGTGAGAAAGCAGTAAGCTCAACCTGAAGCAATGGTTAGTTGATCAAAAACCAAGAAACATTCCAAGTAATCTCTTTTTATGTCCAGCTACCAGTATAGGACATATTGTACTAAAATAATTTCCAGGAAGTCTAACTAGTGGCAAACTATACATCTGAATATTTCTCTTAGACCACTAAATTGTTGGTGTGGACATATATTTATATAAATATGAGATACTGCAAGTGTAAAACAAAATCTGCAAAACACACCACTGAACACAGACATTTTCAGCTAGGAGATCAGAGGAAAGACAGCAAAACCCAGCAACTAGACATTCTGGAGATTCCCCTAAAACACAGATTTAGGTCAAGCATTTTCAATCATGCACTCATTAGTGTATCCAGATTGCTGGACTTTCAGTGTTCAAGGTGACTGCTCAGGCTTTGGAGACTTGGAAGAATTGTAAGTCGAACAGGAAAGGCATATCCTTGGGACCTATGGACAATAATAAAAAAAAAAAACCTTCTTCACCCAGGAAGTTTATTCACACTTACCTAGGAACAGCCAACCAAAACCATGGCTAAAAGGGTGAATTCAGTGTTGTTTCTATTAAACCAGTATCTGAAGACTCTGTGGATTTCCTGATGTGGGTATTTCAGGGAAAGTACTGAGTGTGTCCTGTCGCTACTGGTAGTGTATATATATTTAATTTTATTTTCTGGCAATCACTGGCTGATATAGTGGTTGTAAACTGGCCCTACACTTCCCAGTAAGGCTGCTTTCCCAAAACCCATTACAGTGCCTTTTGAAACGACTCAGAGAGGTCCTTCTCCAGCCAGTCACCAGGTGGTGACTAAAATCCTTGAACTGAGGCTACCCAAAAATTGCTGTGAGACAATTGTACTTCACTTTGAAGAAAGACAAAATTTCTAGGCATCTCTGCTTCTGAACTCTTTTGCCGTGCAGCCAGCGTTAACAGCTTGGACTCTCCACTATTCATCAGGTGAAGAGATACTCCTTGAAGTGACTTTTCCATCACCTGTCCTATACATATTTTTGAAAAGAATCCACAAAATGAAATAACGCTCTTCTCAGAAAAATCTTATTTCAAAGTGCAAGGAAACTCAGCATAGCATTTAATTAAATAAACAGTTGTTTGTATCCATACTAGCATGTGCAATAAACATAAAAGTGCAAAATAATTTTCACCCACTAATTACATAGAATATGTACTCCAGGAACTCTTGAATTCTACTGTTCTCCATGTTGCTGCTCTTGTTAAGAGAAACTTTGCACATTGCAGGCAAGAAGTACATTTAGTAGTGAGTGTAATTAGAGGTGCAGCGTCCCTTTGAGAGAAGTATCTTCCCTTTCACTGGGAGTCCTGAAAGTAAGAAAAGAACATTTGTAACATGAACAGTAGTTAAGGGGCTTCATGCAAGAATCCCCATATGAAATCTATGGCTCGTGTTAAAGAGGAAGTAACTGTCTCTTTCTGGCCTTAAAATGTACAAGCCTTTAGAAAGTCACACTGGAGATTCTCCCTAAAGTCACTGAGTTTTTACCTGATTGCCACTTCTCTAGGGAAAAAAGCTTTCTTGACTTTACATTGAAAAGCTCTTTGGGGTTTAAGAATAACACTTAAATGATCCCTACAAGAAAAGAGCAAGGACTTTTATTTTCTGACTGAAGGTGTTAGTTATGAGCTTTTCTGGTGTGTTTGCACTGCAAAGGAAAGATTCATTCAGAAGAAGCTTCTAGTACAGTGAGACCATAGCTCATGCACTTTATATTTCTGTTGGGTGCATCTATATTAGCAGTTTATTTTGTGAGCTTTTAAAATGATGTTCTCCACTATCCCCACCTTACACACATGGCTCACAGCACAGAGCAGTCTTAAGGTGCATGAACTAGGTACCTTTTGGCTGAAACTAACCTGAAATATGCATTTCAGGAGTGTACCTACTAAGAAAAGGTCAGACTAATGTTAAACCTGATGAAAGACCATGTACAGGGGATGTTCAATGGACTCCACAGGCCCATATGTAATGGGCCAGACTTTTTGCTGTGTAGACAGGGTAATTCCTGGTACCAGTCCAGCGACAGCCAATCTGTAAGTCAGGAGTAAAGCCCCCACCCAACTCATGGGAAGGCTGGCTCTTGGACACCTTCTGCCTTGGAGCACTCCACTGCTGCTGATATACAGGACCAAATTTCCAGTACCCATACCACATCTGCCTAGGTTGCACTAAGAAGTTCCTAAACTAAGTAAATTCTTGCTTATCATCTCCATTTACTTCCAAAGCTCAGATTATATCCTGCTCTGGGGTCTCTTAAGTGGGCTGTGTAGATGTTATGAATGATATGATTTAGTGCATAGAATCATAGAATGTTTGGGTTGGAAGGGACCTCCAAAGGTCATCCAGTCCAATCCCTCTGCCATAAGTCGGGACATCTCCAAATTGACCAAGTTACTCAGAGCCTCATCAAGCCTGACCTTCAATGTCTTCAAGGATGGGGCCTCCACCACCTATCTGGAGAACCTATTCCAGGCATCTATCACCCTCATATTAAGAACTTTCTCCTAATCTCTAACCTAAATCTTCCGTTTTCTAGCTTGAAGCCATTGCCCCTCATCCAGTCACTACAAACCTTCATGAATATTCCCTCCCCTGCTTTCTCGTAGGCCCCTTTCAGGTACTGGAAGATTGCTATAAGGTCCACCTGGAGCCTCCTCTTCTCCAGGCTGAACAACCCCAAATCCTTCAGCCTGTCCTCACAGGAGAGCTGCTCCAGCCCTTGGATCATTTTTGTGGCTCTCCTCTGGACACATTCCAACAGCTTCACGTCCTTCTTGTGCTGGGGGCTCCAGAGCTGGACACAGGACTCCAGGTGAGGTCTCACCAGGGCTGAGTAGAGCGGCAGGATCACCTCTCTCCATCTGCTGGAGATGCTTCTTTTGATGCAGCCCAGGATGTGATTTGCCTTCTGGGCTGCCATTGCACATTGGTGGCTCATGTCCAGCTTCTCA
>NW_008587456.1:3363-61767 GCF_000691845.1 Merops nubicus | reverse complement strand
CACCACCCAGCTTAGTATCATCAGCAAACTTGCTCAGTGCCACTGTCTGTGTCATCAGTGAAGATATTAAACAACACTGGTCCCAGAATGGACCCTTGAGGGACACGACTTGTCCTGTTGCCCAGCTAGACGTCAAGCCATTGACCAACACTCTTTTGGTGCAACCATCCATGCAGTTTCTTATCCACTTAACAGTCCACCCATCGAACCCATATCTCTCCAACTTAGAAAGGATGATGCTATGGAGTACAGTGTCAAAGGCCTTAGCAAAGTCAAGATAGATGATGTCCACAGCTCTTCCCTTGTCCACCAGTGCAGTTGCTTCATTGTAGAAACTCATCACATTGGTCAGGCAGGACTTGCCCCTAGTAAAGCCATGCTGACTCTCTTGAATCACCTTCCTGTCTTCCTTGCGCCTTAGCATTTCTTCTAGGAGTATCTGTTCCATGATCTTTCCAGGCACAGAAGTGAGGCTGACAGGGCGGTAGTTCCCAGGGTCTTCCTTTTTACCTTTATTAAAAATAGGGGTGATGTTTCCTTTCTTCCAGTCACTTGGGACTTCGCCTGACTGCCATGACTTTTCAAATATTATGGACAGTGGCATGCAGAATTGCAGAATCACAGAATGGTAAGAGTTGGAACTGATCTCTGGAGATCTTCTAATCCAACCCCCTGCCAAAGCAGGTTCTCCTAGGGAAGGTTACACAGGAACACATGCAGGAGGGTTTTGAAAGTCTCCAGAGGAGACTCCACAATGTCTCTGAGCAACCTGTTTCAGTGCTCCATCACCCTCACAGTAAAGAAGTTTTTGTTCATGTTCAGATGGAACTTCCTGTGTTCCAGTTTGTGCCTGTTTCCCCTCATACAGTTGCTGGGCATCATTGAAAAGAGACTGGCTCCATCTTCCTGACACCCACCCTTCATATATTTATAAACATTAATTAGATCCCCTCTCATTCTTCTGTTCTCCAAGCTAAACTGACAAAGGTCTCTCAGCCTTTCTTGTAGTTCCAGTAGTAGTTTTCCAGTAGTTCCCTGTTACCCTTGACACAGTACTCCAGATGTGCCTTACCAGGACAGACTAGAGGAGGAGGAGAACCTCCCTTGACCTGTTGGTCACACTTTTCTTCATAAGCCCCAGGACACCATTGGCCTTCTTGGCCACAAGGGCATATTACTGTCTCACGGTGAACTTGTTGTCCACCAGGTCTCCAAGATTCTTCTCCATGGATCTACTTTCTAGTAAGTCAATCACTAACTTATATTGGTGCATGGGGTTATTCATCCCCAGTGCAGGACTCTACACTTGTCCTTGTTGATGTTCATTAGGTTACTCTACACCCAACTCTCCAGCCTGTGCAAGACATGCTGAATGGCAGCACAGCCTTCCAGTGTATCAGCCACTCCTCCAAGTTTTGTATCATCAGCAAATTTGCTGAGGGTACACTCCATCCTTTCAGCTAGGTCACTGATGGAGATGCTAAGCAAGACTGGACCCAGGACAGACCATGGGGAACACCACTAGCAACAGGCCTCCAACCAGACTGCACCTCTGGTCACCAACCCTCTGAGCTCTAGCATTTAGCCAGTTCATCTAACAAACTCTTCCTGAGCTTACCTTTGAGGACATTATGGGAAACAGTGTCAAAAGCTTTGCTGATGTCAATATAGACAACATCCACTGCTCTCCGCTCATCTATCCAGCTAGTCACACCATCATAGAAGGCTATCAGATTAGTTAAACATGATTTCCCTTTGTTGAATCCATGACTATTCCTGCTAACTGTATTTTTCTCCGTGTGCTTAGTGATGCCCTTCAGAATGAGCTGTTCCATCACCTTTCCAGGAGATGAGGCTGGCTGGTCTCTCATTTCCTGGGTTCTTCTTGCCCTTTTTGAAGACTGGAGTGACATTGGCTTTCTGCCAGTCCTCAGGCACCTCTCCTGTTTCCTATGACCTTTCAAAAATGACAGTGGCATAGCAACATCATCCAGCTTCTTCAGCACTCATGACTGGATCCCACTGGGGCCCATGGATTAGTGAGTGTTCAGTCTGCCTAAACGATTTCTAATGCAATCCTCATCAACCAGTGATTCCAGAGATTTCCTTCTTCCAAACTTTCTCTCTTACCTCTAGGAACTGGGATTCCTGAGGGCTAGTCTTATTGGTAAAGACTGAAGCAAAGAAAGCATTTAGTAACTACAGAAGACAGTTCTACTTTGACAGCTTGTGCTACAACCTTTTCTAGAGTCTGAATCATCTTTTTTATAATATTTTTCCTGTCAAAGAGGAGCAACATCACGAAGTTTAACAATTCTGACTATAAATGGAAAGAGGATTCACTCTTCATACATTAAATGGAAGAGAAAAAGGCTACTGAAAGCATTAAGAACAAGAAATCATCAACTAAAATAATTTCCTGTGAAGAAGGTTGCACGTTCAAAGGGCTAGGAGATATGAATAAGAAGGTGTATACATTATCCAGCCAGTAAATAGCAGAGTAGAGGCTGGCTGAAGCAACCTGTGGTTTTGGTTATTTTTTTTTGTTTGTTTGTTTGTTTTTTTCTCCAGTGAGTGTTTGTTTAAAAATGTAATTAAATATTTTGTCCTGGTTTGAGTTAGAACAGAATTAATTCTGATCAATTATTTTACTTTTCATCTAAGTCTCTTCTAAGTAACTGCACTTTCTGAAGTGAACAGCATATTTTTCCAGACAGCATCTGCTTCTAGCAGTGATAATGCTTGATGTTTAGATTTGCTACCAAGGACTGGTGTGCAGAAAGTCTCTTGCTTATACTTGCTTCTATAGAAACCAAGGTCACTACTAGATCTTGTGTACCACGTTGGGCATGTAGAAAGTAAAAGGCTGCACCTGCGGGGAGGAGTGGACAGGACAAGTGACCCTAAATTGAACAACATAATACTCCATCCCATATACTTCATAATCAGTATAATGCTGAGGGATCACAAGGGTCAGGCTCTCTTTTTCCATGGTCACCATCCAAGTAGGGCTCTGCCTGTTCTGCCTTTCATCCTGATCTATGGGTTCCTGAATCCAGTTCCCATCTGCTGTAGAGTCACAGCCTCAGTGATGATGGTGATGTAATCACCATCAGGGGGCTGGGTTTGATTCTGGTTTTATACATATTTGTGTATATTGCTTTTTATTTTTATTATTTTCATTAAAGCTGTTTTAGTTTTCTCTACTAATCCATAAGTCTTTCTCCCTTATTTAATTTCTATTCACCTTTTGGAAGAGAGGAGGGTTAACAGAGAGCATCTGCTATAGGTCTAGTGTACAGCCCAGCTTCTAAATCTTGACACATTTATCATAATTTTATTTATTTGTTTGGGTTGGAATCATATATTCTTTGATATCCCTAAGTGAGCAGTAGCAGCCAGGCAGTAAGTCCTGTAATAACAGGACTTCTTGCAGCTTCAGTTGTAATCATAAAGAGATATTCTAAAACTCTACCAATTTTTAGGCTGGTACTGGACAGGACAGATGTAAACATTTTTATTTTTTTTTTTTTTTTTATTTTCAGTCTTTCCTATTAAGGCAGAGATAAATGTGTCTTACAGGAAACACAGGTGTGGCCTCCATGTGCTCAGTCATGTTAAATAACTGCTGATCACCTAATCGGTTCCTCAGATATTTAATCACAAAACTACAGAGCACTCTTAGTGCCTCTTTGGAAGATGGAGCTATTCTTTGCTTCATGTATGATTGCACCTCCTTTTACATACAGCTCACTCATTGGAAAATATCAATTTTCTCCATGAATGTCTGAAAGTGAGCCCAGCTTATCAGATAAATAATTCCTTTCCCTGTTTACCATTAACCTCCCAAACTAATGTGTATACACACAGCTCCACTATTACAGGGAGTACATCTTAGCATCACATAACTGTTAACAGTATCTCTGCAATGTTGAAACTGCTATGACTCTCCTCTGGAGATGAGAAACTGAGGCAAGTTTTCAAGCTTTTCTGAAACTGTTTCAGCTTTGTTGTAAATTATTTCAGCCCAAAGGTCATCATTATTAAATTGTCCTCCTGGGTTGACTAGGAAATAGCAAGCCTGGATCTACCAATACATCACAGCAAGAGGAGGTAGGAGAGGAGAATTAACCTGACAGCAAATACTATGGTCTGATAAAATTCTCATGTCTTCTAATTCTCACACAGGAACTCCTGTCCCAAGGGCCCAAAGTCAATGCATCGTTTGTAGCTTTAGTTAGCTGTTATTTTACATATGAGTCACAGATTTTCTTGTTCCCTGGTGACACCAGACACACATTTTAATGTCCTACAATGCAGTCTGCCAGTACCAAGTTCACCCACTGGCTCTGACCTTCTCCCTCCACTGCCTTCCTCCCCCTCCAAACCCCCATTTTCAAACATCTGTAGTGCTGATATGTTTGGGAAAAACTTTTTAATATTTTTATTTATTTTATATCAAGAAACATTTTTGTGGAAGGTTATTCTTTCTCTCACATACAAGCAGCTTCTCAAATTTGTCTTTATACCTTTCAAATGCAGAGACTATTTTTTTAATTTTCACATTAGTTTTCTGTAGAGCAGTTTCTGCACACTTCCTTCCTTGGAACTAAACTAGGTGAAAAATGTCCCTAGGTCTCTGAAGGTGAGGTAAAAAAATTAATTCCTACTCACACTGATTAACTTGTTTTGTGAAACAGTTTTAGCAGATATCCCCTCTGAAAAAAAATTTTAATTGCTTCCTGAAGGCAGAATGATCATGACTAGTTCTTGACATTATTAGGGAAATATTTTACTGTGATTTTTGATGTCGTGCACACACTGTTTTACTTAGAGAAAAACAAATCTCAATGCTCTTATGCATGATTTCCTGAGTTTAATGATTAAGATGGAAAGAAGCAGTCAACTGTCAATTAGCTGCATTTTCATGAGGTTCTTAGGTAATAAAAGCTTGCATTCTGGCACATGTGTCAAAAAAATCTCCCAACTATGCAGTCCTTCCATCCCCAGAAGATGAGAGATGTTATACTCCAGCAAGTTCAGTTTTCATACAAGCATGAGGAGATACACGTGTATGTAAATATAAATATATATTTGCATTTATATATATATATATATAAAGGGGATGGTTTAAAGAGAATTTTAAAAATCTTAGGTGGAGGATATAGAAACATTACCCACAATGTCATGTAATGCATATTTAGGGAAAAAGAAGCCTTTCCAACTGATAGGAACTGTACAATTACAAGAGATTTCTAAGTACAGAGAGCAAAGAGAGCATCAGGATTTGTCTTTCATAAGTCTCTACCACCTGGCACACTTACTGTTCCTAAGAAATTACAAAGTCAATTCAAGGAAACAGACATCATCAGGTTATTGTGACTACCGAGTGTATTTTTTCTGCAGGTAGGAGCTAAACGGTAAAGCTCCACACTTCACTCATCAGGTTCACAAGTAAGAATGAACTGCTCTGGACTTTGGAGTACTTTTTTTTCTTTTTCTGCTTTAGAAATAATCTATAAATTTTTTTTCCACACATAAATACAAAAAAAAAAAAAAAGTCCTACAAAAGAGGGTAAAGTGCAACAAAAAAGATCTAAAAGATCTTCAGGATTTTAATGCCAACAACAGCTCCAGTTACTAAACATTATCTTTTTAGACAGTGTCTAGATAGAAGGATGTGCTCTGATCTAGTGGTTCATTACACTGTGATGAACCAAATCCACCAGGTATAACCGCTGGGATGTAATATACTTTGCATCGTACCAATATATTTTAAACCAAGCACTCAAAGCAATGAAGATAAGTATTCTGGCCTTCCTCACACTCATAATGATAGGCTACTTAAGCAGATTACAAGGTGCTGTCATTCTCAAGGAAAAAAACACAGGTCTGCATTCACAAAGATATATCATTAAATCTGGTTTAAAGAGGTAACTGGAATGTGAGGAGAAGATAGCTCATAATTTATGATTTATCAAAATACAGAACATATACATACTCACTACCCCTCTTCTGTTCTGGTCCTTTCCACTTGGTAAAGCATTTTTATTCTCACCTTTGACTACTTTCACATTTCACCTCCTGCTGTCAGATGAAAACCACAGCAGACAAGAAGTGGATGGATTGTGTTAGACACAAAGCAGAAAGAGTCACTACATGAGAAAAAATCATATGTCTTTATTAGAACTGGTGGTACTGACAAAGATAAATTGGACAGAAAACTGATTCAGTCAGGCTTAAGTGCCTTGTTCACTGAAAAAAAAAAAAAAAAAGAAGCTTTCAACTTCCAGGATGTAGCTTTCTGCAGAACTTTTGTAGAAATATTTTTATAGATTTTTTTTTTTTTTTTTCCAAATTGGGCAGCCATGCTCTACCAAACAGCTTCATAGTCACACATGCTGACCTACAGCCAGGGTCTGTGTTAAGCATCCCACTTTTGTTCAGCTTCATCCAGCTAGGGGTTGGGCAGAAACACATTTTAAAATAGTTGAATGTTGGATTGTGTGTCGGAGTGGCCATCTTTATAAAAAACATACAAGCTAGATAATCCATGTTGCAGAAAAAGGCTAGCAACTTCATATTTTGTATTGGGTGAATGTGTCAAGATGTTGGCAGTGAGGGGGCTGCTGCAGGAGTGGCTTCTGTGAGAAGACATCAAGAAATACCCCCATGATGGACAGAGACAGTTCCAACCAGTTCCAAAGTAGACCCACCACTGGCCAAAGATGACCTCATCAGGGATTCTGGTAGCTCCTCTGTGATAACATATTTCAGAAAGGGTTTTAAAAAAAAAAAAAAAAAAATTACTGCACAGCAGATGTTAAAGAGGAGTGAGATTATGTGAGAAAAACAGGTCCGTAGACACCTAGATGAGTGAAGGAGAAAGAGGAGCTGCTCCAGATGCCAGAACAGAGATTCCCCTGGAAGCCTTGGAAAAGACCATGATGACTTGGGTTATCCCCCTGCAGGACATGAAGATGGAGCAGACATCCAGCATGGAGCAGCTAGCCAGCCCATGGAGGACACTGTGCTGGAGCAAGTGGATGTGCCCTGAAAGAAGCATCTTTCAGTTCTGGAAGAATTGTAAGCTGTGGGAAGGACCCATGCTGGAGAAGGATAGAGCAGCTGGGTCAGTACCTGGCAGCCAGTCAAGGTTAAACCACCACACATTGTTGCATGGCTTCTGAGGGATGACAACAGTACCATCCATACTGAAAGTGACTACACCGTGTTATGTCTGTTGCAGATGGGGCTCAGAACAATAATAATCTTTCTTGCATTAGCAAAGCTAATATGACTAATGGACCGTAACTGCAAAGTAACAATTGTGTATGTATTTTTTTTCCAGGGGGTAAATTAAGAGATATCTCCTTTCAATCACTTTCCTAATAAATAAAACAGGGAGGTGGTATCGATTGCTACAAAGCAAAGGTACTTAATATTCTTATTTCTGTAAATTAGCACTCATCAGTGTTCTCTCCCCTTGCTTTTCATTTCATTCCAGAAAGGTTTCCATAGCAACTAGGTCATGTGCCCAGTTTAATCTTCAAAGCTGTAACATCACAGCAGATTCTTGTTGAATGTGAAAAACAAAACAGGGCACTTTTTTATTGTAGTTGTTTAGATATAATGATAATGGGAATCTACAAAAGGATCTCTGGCAATGAGGCATATGAAAGTTCACCATTTTTGTCAGGTGGTGAACAACTGGTTACGGACACCAACATAGGGTCTGGAAATAACTCTTCTACAATTTGTCCAATGTGAAAAGTAGCACCACCCCAGATACCAACAAGATTTCTGGAGATAAACAAGTGACCTGTCCCTAGTCCCCCATAATCCTTTTCAACTAGGCAGTTGTGGTCCTTTGTTACTGCTATTTTATTTATTTATTTACTTTAAATCGACCTGATATGATTGAGAGAGAAACTCAATAGCTTGATCGAAGCAAGTATTATTTGTATTTCAGCAGTGTGTTCCCATCCAAAACATTTACAGATGTAGAGGATAAACAAGGTGAAGGGAGCCAAGCATTTTTCACTTTTAAGCACAAACTCAGACTACAAGAGACAGCTGGTTTTATGGGATTTCTGGTCATAAAAGTTAACATTGCAATACAAAACAAATAGTTTCTAAAATGAGTTTTATACGGCAATGGCAAGAATGAGCAACTTAATTCAAATGAGTATAGTCTCTCCTATCCTACCACCATGTAAAGTAGCAGAAACCTGTCAAAATACAGAAAACTGTCACCTTGCTCTCTTAAGCAGCCCAGCTTGCATCATGAGTGGCCTGATATTCCAGAGCACTGCCTTCCAGCATTAATTAGGTAAAAGACAAGTTAAGAACTCTATTTTTGTGCAGAATTCCCTCTCATATTCTTCATCCTATGAAGAACTTCATATTCTATTTGCCTGATTTTCCACCAGCTACCACCTACTTGAAAATAACATTTTATATTTATTTTACCTGTAAGTAAAGAATATAAAGAGTTTAACAATAGGAAGCAGACCCTTGACTTGAATCCAAGGAATGTGTGCCATGGAAGTAATAAAACAGTCTAAAACATTCATAGGTAAATAAAAGGTTAGACTGAATGGAGTTTTTGCTTTGTTTTATTGAGAACTTTTTTTGCCCCTTAATGGGACAAGTGCAGTAACCAGAGCTCCTGGTTAAATCTCCCATTTCTGAAAATACTCCAATAAAATGTGAGTTCTTATACCAAGACTTCCACAAATAAAAAAAAAAAAAAAAGTTGCAGGACTAAATGTATCATAGAATATTAGTAGCAATTTAAAACTGTGTGTGCAATTATGACTCTGTGGGGGGCTGAACTAATTAAACATGACATCATGCTGGTAGCTAATTAAAGTGAAATATTAAACTTATCTTTCACGTACAAGAATGAGAATACAAATTCAGTTTAACAAAGAGGAAAAATGCTAAGAAATTAAAATATCTACAGAATTGCGATATCCTTTGTTAAGAACTTTTAGTGAAAGAGCCCACTTCTAGTATGCTCAAATTTTAATGTTTGTTACCTAATACTGCACTGCATGCTGGCCGTTGGGAAACCCATGTTCCAGTTTTCTGTTGTTCTGCCAATGACTAGGCCTAACGGGAACGACACAACCAGTAGGAAGAGAAACCAATAAGTAGACTGTATTGTGAGCAAAAACGTCATGACATGAATGACCATCGGGGGTACAAACAAGTCAACCAGATCACATATAATTGACACCATCCCAAACGATCCCACAAAAGACATGATTTGACCCACAACAGGTGGTATGAACAGAGAACCAAGGTTCCCCATAGTTGGTATAGGAAACAGACCAGAAAGCTAAACATATACAATAAAGGTGCCCACATGGCAACTCTCACCTGAATCAGCCCGCCCTCACAAAGGTCTA
Source organism: Merops nubicus (assembly GCF_000691845.1). Classification (NCBI taxonomy): domain Eukaryota; kingdom Metazoa; phylum Chordata; class Aves; order Coraciiformes; family Meropidae; genus Merops; species Merops nubicus. The sequence goes on along the minus strand of NW_008587456.1, from coordinate 52,351 downwards.
AATGGACTAGGGCCCAGCTCCAGGGAGAGTCAGGAGGTCTCTCCTTAAGCAGAAAGCTCTATGGAGTGCACTCCACAGGCAGATGCTCCTCCATTCCTTCAAGTGGTCCCAGCTTTTATCCCCAAGCAGGGACACCTGACCTTTATCAACTCAATGCGGGACCCCTGGGGCTCATTTCCCTTATGGCTCTCCCTGCAGGGCCTGCCGCACCCTGGGGGGAAGCTATAAGTCAAACTCACCACCTCTTTATGAAGGGCTGTGGGAATCACCCATATGTCAACCTTAATTCAGGGCTCAGGGTTCAAACCCCAGCATTTCATCTGTACATAATATCCCCACCACCTAGGAAAGTGCTGCAAAAGCAAAAAATGTTGTTTAACCCCATAAGCATTAACCACAAGTGCTCTATCTTTCAGCTACCTAAATCACATCATGTCTCAGATCATGAGCTTCATTGGTTTTAAGAAATATTTTTTATCCATTCTGTTTGAAATTTTTATATGAATGATGAACTAAATGCCAGCTTTGACTTCCCTCTTAGGCTTTACTCACATTTTCACTATTAGCACAGGATCTCACTGGCCTCTTAATGAAGGATAACAAAACCAAACCCAAACAAAACACTGATATAATCTCACTCCACTCTTTTCTTCTTTCCTTTGCCTTTCTTATCCTTCCTTTTTGCTCCTTATCCATTGTCACCCATGCAGAGCTGAATATCTCTTGCTTTTCAACAGTGCTAATGTGGGTGAATTTTCCCCTCATATTGTACTCCTCATGTTCCTTTTATTTTCCATATCCCCTCACCCTTTTTTTAGGGCATAAACATAAGAATGCTCCATCCATCAATAAAAAAATTGATTTCTGGTAGTACGTACTAGATTCAGTTGTCATTGTAATGAACATGTCACCATCAGTTGATGTCTTCAATTCCTCCACATTATTTCACCAATTACGTGTTCTGCTCCCCTCATTAAAATTGTTCTGTCTTGAGCAGTGCCACACAGGAAGAATCGGGCCTGGTAAAATAATGTATTCAGCCCACAGCCTCATTCCTTGATACCCCACTCTGTGATCAACGTGTGTCTATCCGGTACTCCCTGGCTGGAGTACAGTGAATCTCAGTGAGAGGAGAGGAAATACATAATCAAGCCACTTCTTCCTAGGATAAACTTTTATTTGGGTCATATGAGAGGGGTATAACATTATATATATATATATATATATATATACATACACACACACATATATGTATGTACATATGTAGTGGGAACATTTTGAAAACATAAATCAAGGAACGTGCCAGAAACGTTGTCTTCCTTAAACTACTAAAGGTCCTTAATCAATTTTGTAGATAGCAGCAGCTCTTTCTGAAGCTACTTAATGTTGCCATTTAAAAGGAAAGGGTGGAGAGAGAACAGATGTGGAAATGGAGTCAAAGATAATAGACATGACGAAAAAGAAGCATGGTAAGATGAGAACAAAATATAGCTTAATTTTTTAAAAGTTAAAAGTTCTGTTAAAATTTAATTTTTAAAATGCATTTCCATCTTGTTCCTCCTGTAACCATTAACAGAAGGTACTGGACAACCATCAGGGATTTATACTCATTTGGTTTTGGGGCTTTATCCACTCTTACATTCCCTTGATGAAGCAGTATTGTTGCTGTGAGAGGCAGAAGCTCAAGAGTAAAGCAACAAGCACAAATACTTCACCGCGTAAGCCGATTTCTTTTTAGTGCAAGTACTTCTCCATTTATTGACTTTCCTCAGTAAATCTGTGTCAGTGTAAAACAAAAACTGATTAGTCCATGCCACAAAGATGCCTATGTGAGCTATAAAGTTGGAAATGGAGGACAACCTTGCATTTGAAAATTTTTCACGGGACAATACAAAAACATTTCAGCAGTTAAAGGCAAGACTTCACCAGCATGCATGATAGAGAGGAGCATCTGTGAGTGACCCACATGTGCACATCTTTTGAAACAAAAAAGTGAGCATCCTGTATTTAGCTTGGAACATGAGAGCATGTAACTGGCCATATTGTAAAAAGTTCTGCTTTACCTTTCAAAAGTAGCACTGTTTGACTATTCCTTAACCAACAAATGTCACAAATTTTGTGTTCCCCTTTTGCAAACAAGACTGATAAATTGTGTTCCCATCTGGTCTTATAAATAATTTAGTTTTGTTCACCAGGGTGCACACAAATACTTTCCTTTAGATTTCCCTTTTTTCCAATCTATCAGCAAAAATTTAACATTTTTTTAAGCTGTATGTTAAAAAAATATTCTATCTATTCTATATTCATATCTTCATTTTTCACCTAGAAACATCAAAATATTCAGCTTGTAAGTTTAATTTTCAAAATTGCTTGGGGAGGCAGTTGATGAACAAAATGTTTAATATTTAAAGGAATGTGTCAAACAACATTTTTTTAACATCTCTCAATGAGAAATGTTGGACAATATAACAGCTCAGCTCTGTGATTATGCGCCCTGGTGACTCCACTTCCATTTTCTCTTCTGTGATGCATAGCAGTTAATACATTTAACTTACACAATTGTTTGAAAACACTTTGATAAGAGTAAGAATATGGGGAGATTTGTACTTAATTTGTTGCTTAAGAAACAAGCAATTGCTAGTAGTCTTTCTTCATGTGGTGTACTGTATTCGTTAATGTGGAAAAGTATGTAGTGTAGAAGTTCTGTAACCTAGCATGAACAGCAAGATGATTTAAACCCTTGAGTTTCTTTCCTGTATGTGGATAATAAAGAAAGATTAATAGCAATGAAACAGGAATGAATTGTGGGACACCAAGGAATGAAGAGCCCAATGAAAGCCCACCTTTCCCATGCCCAATCCAGTCTGGATACCAGAAACATTACGTGAAGTGGGAGAAGCAGCCTTGGAGGCAGTTCAAAGTTGCTATTGTGGCTGAGAAGCTAAGGCACATGTTCTGCTTTCTTTATACATTAGCCACAGGCTTAATTCCAGTATCTGCTGAACTTCAGCAGTCCTGATCTACTTTTCAAGACTTCCCAAAACTTTCATATGGGTAGCAAAGTTTACATGATTCCTGCATTAGTCAGTGAAAACACATTATCTCTGCCACACAACAGTCCTTCTGTACTCATATGAAAAAAGGCAGGCTTTATTTCTCAGAACTGATTCAGTTCTGTATCAGATGAACTTTGCGATTTCCTTCCATAGATGTCAATTCCTTAACAAATGAAAATGACTACTGGCTTGGTTTTGTTGTGGCTTAGACCCAGCCAGGAGCTGGGCACCATGTCACCACTCATTCACAGCCACTACCCCCTGCCCCACTCCTAACAGGAAGGAGAAAAGGGAGGAAAAAAGCCAAAAGCCTTTGGGTTGAGATAAGGAAAATTTAATACAACAAAGCAAAAGGAGAATTAACAGCAACAACAGTAATAGTAATGAAGCAATACACAAAATGAGTGAGCTAGAACCAGCACTAGCTGTTCCTTCCACCAGCCTGCCAAAACCCCAACCCAGCCTGTCCCTTGCCCTTATGTAGTGGGCATGACATCAGTATGGTAAGGAATTACCTGTTGGTTGATTGGGTCATCTATCCTGGCTGTGATTCCCCCTCCAAGCTTCTGGTGAAAAATAACCCTGTCCTGGCTGAACTAGGACAGTTTTCTAGGAAGGGTCTGTTTACATCTACCCTCCTAAGTTATCAACTGATAATGGGCCCTTTTTACTATCATCTGCTACCTCAGTGGATCTGTACCACAGCAAGCTTTTGGTAGGGGAGAGGGCTTGCAGGTTACAAAAGAGTCTCTAAGCTTTCCCACAAGTTTTTGTTTATTGTTTCCCCTGGCATTACAATATGAAAAAGATTCTTGTCAAAAGTGTTGAAAGAAATTACATACACGTTCTAGGGCTGTGTAAAATCACCATTAAATCACTAATGGCATCAGAAATGCATGGCACCAGGTACAATTAAGATACAAGAAAACTGATGTGCCCTATGAGCTTGATCATCTTTCTGCAGATTCTATGATTTGTTGTGTTGACATATCAGGTTGAGAATATTTCATTCAACCAATGATCAAAATCATCTGTTTTGGTTACCTGTCAACAAAGTTTGTCCTTCAGTTCAAGTAAAAGCAGGTTCTGCTTGTACACATATGGGTTCAAATTCTTCTCACTGAACACAGGGGTTTCTCAAGTTTGTTCGCTTTGTGAAATTAATTTTGAAAATGGCATACAACAATTTTAAAATACTGTTATTTAAGATAAAAAGTAAACTCTGTTCAAGAAATGTTATTGTGGTCCCTTGTGCATCTGCATAAAGTCTTTAATTATGTGATTATATCCTACTTTTCTTCTAATTGTGTACACAAGTTAAATGTGCACAGAAATAAAATTAAGGGCTGGATGGACAATTACCGAACAAGTTATTGTTGCAATGCTGGCATGTCTTAACTGGGCATCTACAGAAAACTCTAAAACTTTTCAAAATTAGATAAGCAGCAATATTCTTTGTTTTGACTGAAAGACCTGTAGTGATGTTGCAGCTTTATGACAGAAATTTGGCAACAAAGTGTTAGGGATTAACTTTGTGGTTCCACGAGTTTCACACACAGTATTATGAACAGTCACTACTGAACCAATTAATGTGACATAAAGTTCTTCTAAAAATCAGGGGAGAAACACTGCCAGAGTAGAAAAGAACATAATTCCCTTTCACTTGATGAAGACAAGCATCATGTTATTATGAAACCAGTTAAGATAAAAGGGAGAGTTGCTTAACTCCACTTGAACATATTGAAGAACTTTTAATTACCATGGAAAATTTCTTGGGTGTCTTTCATTTTATTGGACCACAAAAAGTGTTGATTTTTCTCCTTAATCTCTTATATAAGCATGGTATTTAAGAATTTCAGGGATTCTTTTGAATGAAACTTCAGTGTAAGCAGATTACCCCATCTTAAGATGGCATACGAATATGGTAAACATTGTTATCAACCCTGGGAGTCATGAAAACAGCAGTCCCTATAAGAAGCATTCAGAACCACAGAAGCTCAATCAGAAGCAGAAATTTCTTAATACCTGAGATCTGGAATGTAGCATAAGTATAATAGAAGGAAAAGACTTAAGTTTTTTGTTAGGTTTCTATTTTTTTCTGGAGGAGGTTTGTTTGTTTGTTTTGTGTAATTATTCCATTTCACATATTTCTGCTCACTATTTACTTTTTTACATCCATATGTAGGTTGAGAAACATGTTTGATCATATTTAGACGATTCTGCTATAGAAGCCTGACTAGCATCTATTCATAAAGTTTACAGCTGAGAAGTATTTGATACATTACTCTTAAGTTATTCTGAAACAGGTGAAAAATGTCACTTTGTCAAAACTGAGGCAATCCCAGAACAGCCAGAGTTAGGGAAGTTACTTTGGACACTACAGTTTCCAGAAGAAAGGCTCTCTCCAGCACCTCATTCTTGGGGTGGTGGGCTTTAGCGTCTGGTCTTTTATATGTTTTCACACTTCTTTACACAGAAGACTTCATTTCACAGAGGTTTGCTTTAATTTCCTATCAGGGAAATTAGATAACCTCCACCCAAATTCTGAGTGAGCTGACATACTAAATTATAGACCTGAACTTGTGTCGTATGCTTGAAAAATACCCAGCCTACTAATACAAGAAGGAAAGGACATGGGAAGTGCTCATTAATGTAACCTTATTAAGGGCATAACTGATTTAGAAATTAAAAAGTGAAAAAAAAAGAAAAAAGAACAAGTAAGATAAAATACAATATATGTTCACTTAAATTAAAGCATGCCAGATCAGCCTGATATCTTTAATAACTTTTTTTTTTTTTTGAGGTAGATGAAGTTCAGAGAGACTTCATAAACTGGATTTTATTAAGTTATTTAGCTGTGGGCTTATTTGAGAAATTATTTAATTGAAGAGCAGTGGAATTTGCAGAAGGGTTGTAAAGTGACTAATAAACTGATGGATGGGAAGATAGTTCTTCTTAGAAGTTAAGGCTTTAGAAATTAAGGAGAGAGGTAACTCATGGAATTCCTTGGGTGTCACTGGTGGTAGTCATTTAATTTTCTGTTTTCATGGGTTGGGATAAAAAGTAGGGAGGTGCTGTTGGTGGTGGAAAGTTAATAGATCAAATCAATGGAAAGGATGTGCATGTTGGACAGAAGAAATGAGTTACATTTGAATCATTGCAAATACCAAAAAGCAATAGTGCAAAATGCAAGTTGTCTACTTCAGGACTTCAACTTCCGCAAGAAGATGAGAGTTTATCAGTTGGAAATGACTAAGAAAGGGAAAGACTGCTACACTGGTCTGCTGGCCACTTGCCTGATATAGAATGATATCATCATTAACAGGCAGACCAGCAGCCAAACTCCTCTCTCTGCTACCACATCATGCACCAGAGACCCAAAGTGCCAGACAACCAGAGGAAGGAACAAGTCAATGCACTCACCCACCACAGTATACGTGAAGAAGTGAGAGAACCAGCCAAGGAGACAAGCAATGGGAGATAGCAGCAGCCAGGCCATGAACTCACTCATATAGTAGGAACTCAGACAGCTTCATGTTCTGGCCTTGTCATCCTGGGAACTCTCCTTGCCATGAAGAGTCAGGGAGCCCATCCAATAGCCAGAATCCTTGCACAACATGTCCACTAGATAAACAGACCTCCCAACTGCACTGCAAGCAGAGTCAGTTCTTGTATAGGTGGCTATTTGCCCTGCCTCCAAGTTAATGTGGAAGGATCACCTTGTGGTGATCCCCTAATCAGTTCCCACCCAAGGCTGGCCAGACCCTGGATGAAAATCAATCAGGAGGGTCTTTCTTGCCTAGCTGTGGGCATCATCCATATGCCAATACTCATTCAGGGCTGGAGGTTTACACCCCAGCACTTCAACTGGTTAATTGCAGAATAAATACCAGTAAAACTATTAGACACTTTTGATAAGATTACTTTTTCCATGGATCAGAATTTCTGTTTTCTGTAAACTCTAATAGCTGTGTGAAATTTACCTGAGAAGGCAGGACTGTTGATGAAACATCATGCTCTCGAAAGATAAGTTATGTACAGTCTGAGAAATACTGTTTTGATATATCCCATTATGACAAGGTTCCAGTGTGATCTTTGATAGGATTGGAGGGGGGGGGTGCTTTTTTTTTTTTTTTTCCAAAGTTTCCTGACTTACAATTTTACAGTCAGGCAATAATTTCAGCAGAAGAAACCAAGAGGTACAAGACAATTCTAAAAAAATATCTCTAGGGCTAAATGCAAAGTCCTCTAGGGCTAAATGCAAAGTCCTCTAAGGTAAGTGGAAAGATTCACATTAACTTTCAGTGTGCTATAGTTACAAAATATAAAATGTAAAGGTCACTTTAATACATTTTTTCTGCCTATAATTAGGTGGTTTTGATGGAAATTTAAGAGAGAAAAAGCAGAGAGGGAAAAAGATGTTCAGGTAGTTGTAATGTAGGCATCCTGATAATCTAACTGTGCAGCAAGTTACTGAGGCAGACACACCATTCAGTGCTAGTCCAAAAGATTACTCAGTCTCTGGGTAAAATTCATTAACCTTTAAGTACTACTTAACTAAATCCTTCTTTTCAAGTGTCTACCTCACTGTGACAGCTTTAAGCTGTTTGCAGACCTAAGACGGAGAGCTGAAAGCCTAGTTTGCCTCTCTCCACTGATAAAATGTATGCTATGTATTTATTGACTTGCAAATTTTGACAATAAAATAAACATGAAAGTGAAGGTCATTACAAGGTTTTGTTGTAATTTATTACTCTGCTACAGTGTTTTTGCAAACAAAACACTGGTTACTGCAGCTATCAATTAATCTAACTCTGTTTTACAGAGAAAATGCTCATTTTATTTTTTACAGTTGATTTTTTATAAGAATGTGGATAAACCAAGAAACACAGTTTGGAAAAGTTATATTTGAGAAATCATAAAAAACTGCTTAGATTAAAAAATTGTTGTGGATAGGAAGTGTGATTTTTCTTTCAGAGAGGAAAACCTGGCTTAGAGCAAAAGCTCCTTTGACTCTGAACAGAGGAAATAATGACGATTCAGAAAGAAAAGTAAAGTAGCTGAAGCTGAAAAGCTGAAGACAAATGGAGGCCAGTCAAAACAAACGGCAAATGAGCAGACACAAAGACTAAGGCAACATCAACCATATTCCTAGGATCTTCTGGAGAAGACTGAGGTAGTCCCAGCCTGAAACAGCAAAACATACTGAAAAATGGAGCCCTAAATACTTTCCAGGAGACCTCCCAGGAAACAAGGGAAAATAGGGAAGTTATGTTTCCTTGTAAATGGATAGAGGATTGCTACACTATTGGAACACTGCACTAGAAGGACACTTCTGTGTCATTCAGACAATCTGAGAAACGGATAGTACTATTTAAGGAAGTAGAGGCAAGTATGCAAATTGTTTGTAAGAGATTAACTGTACCTTTGTCATTTGCCAAGTAAATCTCAAATAGATTAGAATAAATAAGGATTTCATTAAAAAGATGATCAAATACACAAATTAGCATAAGCCAAGCTACTACATAAGTTCTGGAAGCTAATTAAAGACAGGACCTTTTTTTTTCTATAGCAGAAAGCAAGGTCATAGTAGAGACGTGATGAATATGTCCAAATTATCAAAGCACTGGGTATTCAAAGCAGGTAATCAAAGTAATCAAATTGAACTCTGGATAAGAAAATTACTTTGTCAACTTAAATCATGAAAATTTACGGAGAAGTTAGATTTTTCCAGTTTGAGATACTTAGCCAATGTTTAAAAAAATATACTCTTTTTCCTTTCTGCTGAAGGGCAAAAAGGTCTGTAGGATGTGAATGCTTGTGGACAGAATCTATTTTGACCTCAGAGTCTTGAAAGAATAAATCGTCCAAATATGCAGGAATTGTATTTTGGCTCTCCTTCAGAAAGTATAGTTATAAAATGGCTATAAATAAAGTAATGAAATTACTATAGTAATAAAATGGCTTTATGCAAAGGTGGGACAGTTAAAACTTAAACACCGGCAGCTTCTGAACAATACCACTTCTAACTCCAAAGAATCTACTGTGATTTTCTTTTCGGAAACAAATAAGTAGTTCCAACAGCCACAGCTTATGCACAGGCATAAGCTTATGTGCATAAATCAGAATTGAAGGAAACTTTCATTAAAACAAATATTGCTTCATGTTTTTGGGAAAGTCTGGCAGGCCAGGCATTTTGAGGACAAGCAATGTGCAAAAAAACACTATCAAAACTTTTACCAGTCTGATTTAAGACCAAATTCTTGCTTATTTACTGCATGTCTTAGGCAATTCATACAGTAAAACCAAGCAAATTGTATGTGGCCACTTGTTTCCCTGACCGTTACTGGCTTCTCCAGCATAAACACATTGCAGCTGAAAAACACATAGGAAGATCTTGGTAACACTGGGACAGAGAAAACAGAGGAGGTATGGACAAGTTCCACAGTTTCTGCTGATCTCCTCCCACGTGCTAGGGTAATTTAAAGGACAGGAATATGCAGACTTGTCTCAGAGATTTTCCTAATAGCTATGAGGACTTGGTCTCCTTACCCCCACATAGGTGCAGGGCTGTTTGGGAACAGCAGACCCACTAAGCAGACACCTGTATGCTTTACCAGTGAGAAAGGGAGCAGCATGGAGCAGTCATGTCAGCGAAGCACAATTAACTTAAATCAGTGCTTAGGCCTTGACTCTGAGTCTGGTAGGAAAAGAATTTTAAAAGGCCATTTGTTAGCAGCACTGCATTTTGTGTGCATCACAGAAATTGAACACTCACTTTGAAGGGCTTTTCTACATTACTTTGACTGAATTATACCTTGGGTGCTGTGGCTACTGCCATCTGACTTGCCACATTGAATCTTAAAATGTTTTTGGCAGCATGCAGCAAGACATAGTCTGTGAATAGTTAATTAGATGGATTTAAGGCACAGCAGTTCCAAGTTGTGAGCTCTTGTCTAAAGCTAGTGTCTCAAGGATATTAAGTATACAAAGTATACCTGTGGTATCAGGATATCCAATTTCAAAGAAATTCTTCCTCACAAAACACAAATCCCAACCTTTACCCACTGTCTTCCATGCTACTGTTGTTTGAGGTCCAAGAGAACCTGCAAAGCCGTGCAATACTGGGTTCCCAGCCTTGAGTGGAACCCAGCCTTGCACTAGAGACCACTTATTGGCACCCATCTCAGCCTAGATTTTTCACAGACCCTAAAACCCATGAGATTTAAGCAGCACATCAGCTCTTCAACAGAATACCTTGCACGTACACCATTTGTGATGCAAATAAGTGATTACTTGTACACATGCAGAGCACACACCTACCTGCCCTATATCCTGACAGACTCGAGCTCTCCAGGAGTAAATCTCCCATGCATAAATGCCCCCTGAGCTGCCCCATGGCAGGTGTGCCAGATTCCCTCCAGCCATCACCAGCAGTAGTTCTGCCAGGGAAAGGAAAAATAGCAACAAATATTTGAGCACATTCCCCTCTGCCAGAAGCTCCTGAAGGTGGCTGGAATGTCAGCAAAACACAAACTCAATGTTAAAAGGTGGGAGGAAAGGAATAAGTTAGCCTAATTACAGAAACTCTGTAATGAGCTTATCTATAGAGGAGGTAGAAATCACTTGGTAAAGCTAGAAAGAAAAGTTGACAGGGGAAAAAAAAAAGGGGAGGGGGGGGGCAGAGTTTTGACACAAGCATCTTCCAGTACAGAGGGATTGTAGATGTAGGTCTCAGAGTCCTGCTTGTCAGTGATCTGCGAGAGCACGTCACTGAGGACCACTCCACAGCAGAAACTGTGAAGTGGCATTCCCTTTTCATATGAACCAGAATTTGCTTTACCCAAATTATTGTGGCTCTTAGTGAGCCAAAACTCAGCCAAGTGAAAGGAACAGATTGAGGTAATAGCAATAAAATTTTCCTAAGTCTTTTATTTTTACTCTATAAAATATCTTTTCTAAAATGTGCAAGATAAACAAAAATCCTGGGTTGTTTGCTGTACTAGATGACTATATTTTATATGTTTAAGACAAGCAAAATAATTCATTCATGGATTTATAAAATTTTTGTGGTTCAGCCAGCTGTTCTGTGCTTAAGCCAATAAAAATATTTATTTCTCACATGTCCAAGAAAAGCAGCAAATGCAATGTGAAGAACTGTCCAAAACGAGTACCTGCTAAAAGTAAGTTGCTTTGTCTTTTGGAAATTGTATTAAACAGTGATTTGAATATCAAGATAACAAAGATACCCAAATTCATTTCTGCATTTTAACTGACAACTTCAGCATTTGATCCAGATTTAAATGACAATGCATTATGCTTGTATGTTTTCTGGGAGAAGTAGCCATGAGGAATATTTCTCAGACAGATTACAAAAAAGCCCTTACTGATTAGTTTGTGAATCAAAGTTACATATTTCACATTTTAAAATTACAAAGTCTACTGCGGCATTTGGAAGTCATTTGTCAACATAAAATTTAATGACAAAGTTAATTTTTTTACTTTTAAATTAACTTTACTGTTAATTTTTCTCCCAGCTGCACCAACTCCAAATAGCCATCAAGGAAAGGTCTGGTAAGTCAATGTGGCTTTAGAAAATGATTCCATAAACCTTCTGTGGTTGGTTTCCAGACACCTCATTTAAAAGGGCTTGATGAAAGATGTATTGCACTAGAACATCACTAGTCCTGTTTCCAACTCTTGCAGTTACAGGATTAGCACATCAAAAAGCTTCTGGAGGAGAGTCCAGCATCATGAGAAGGCCTAGAAAAACTACCTGTTAAAGGAACAGACTGGTATGTTGATACATTCAAGGTTTCCCCTCCTTTTTACCTATATTAACAGCAATCTAGATTTCCCCACTGACATCTGCTGTTGTCACTTTAAGATATTGCATAGGACTGCTTCAGCTACCATGTTGAAGGCCACCTCCATCCCCTCTGCCAACTGTTTAATTTGTACTTAGCTATTTGCATTTCTAGTCTCAGAGCAGCACCTCAATGATCTCCTTCAGCTTCCTGCCTGTATTTTTTTTTTTTTTAACCTCTTAACCTCTTACACTCCTGCACCAAAGATGGTTATAGATAGTAAAATTCCAGATTGCTGGAACCCAGTCTTAGATCTTGCTTCTTCTCCCAGGATCTCTCCTGTGAAAATCATCAGCAAACAAAAAGAAGATCCAAAGTATACCCACAAGCTGTTAGAAACAATTAGATCCAAATACTAAAAATTCCACTTGGGATTTTCAGCAGTCCATTAAAATATGAAATACCCTTTCAACCTTTTCTAAAAGACTATACTTTTGCAATTGATTGTTTCAGAAGTTTTGAAATAATTCAGCTGCATTGACTAGAGCATCATCTCACTCCCTGTGTAATGGATTAAAATATCTGAAATATATGATCAGGGTCACAGGAACACTGAGCATCTTCATTTTCTACTGTGAGGAACTGCACTCTTCTGATGAGTAAGCATGCACCCTAGATTGTATCTCCCTTGAACAACTGTTTGAAAAATTGCATTTCACTCTTGTGATTTGAAATGTGTTTTGCTCTATCAGAATGGAAAGTCAAATTCTTCCCCTCTCATGTTGTAAAAATATAACTAATATAATATATCAAAGCTGAAACAAAATATCCAGTGAGGTAAAAATGAAGTGTCTCAGTGATAACTTGTAGAAAATGTTGACAGAATTGGTATTTTTCTGAGAAAGGTTTTTATATTATCACATCAGGATTTTGTATGCAAATGCTGCCCACGTGGGCCATCATAGTCCATTCATCACAATTATTTTGTTAGCTATTTTTATTTATTGAAGCATCCCATAAAGAAAGTCTGTGCTACAAAGTGAATTGTATTATGATTCAGTGTACCTGATTTTATTTCCTGTCAGTAGTGCTGATCATTGAAGTTTCTACATGGGTGTGCTCTTGATCTGCACATCTTTCATTTCTGCCTTTGTCATCCATAAGTACAAAATGAATAAAGAGGTACTATGAACATTGTCCTATTTGTAGTTATCCACATCAAATTAGTTAAAAACCTGTCCAGAAACATAACACAGTTAAGTATTCATGCTTGTGAATCTTACTAGAAAATGTAAAGTTTCCTGTCACATATATATTATGAAGCAATACAAATAGGATAATGTTTAAGGCTGTAACAAGGAGTAAAGAAATCCATTTTGCTTTGTAAATGTGGGACAGATTTTACTGGCTATAACTTCACATCAGAGTAACTCAGTGAATTGCCTTAGAGTTACTCCTGACACACAACTCTCCATGCAAGAAAAGAATCAAGTTTATGTGGATTGACTGCATCAGTGGACAAAGGGAAGAGCTACTGATGTCATCCACTTGGACTTCTGTAAAGCTTTTGACACAATCCCTCACAGCATTCTGGCATCTAAATTGGAAAGAGATGGATTTGACGGATGGGCTGTAGACAGATAAAGACTTAGCTGCATGACCACATGAGTCAATGGCTTCATGTCCAAGTGAAAATCAGTAACAAGTGGTGTCCCTCAAGTGTCCCTGCTGGAACCAATACTATTTAATATCTTCATTAATTACATAGACAGTGTGGTTGAGTTCACCCCTCAGCAAGTTTGCATGTAACACCAAGCTGACCAAAGTAGTTGATTTTGCTTGAGAGAAGGGATGTCATCCAGAAGGACCTTAACAGGCTTGAGAAGTGGGCCCATGTGGACATCCTGAAGTGCAATAAGGCCAGCTGCAAGGTCCTGGATGTGGGTCAGAGAAATTCTCAATATCAATGCAGACTGGGGAATGAAGCAGCCCTGCAGAGAAGACCTGAGCATACTGGCAGATGAAAAATCATATATGAGCTGGAAATGGGTACTTGTAGCCCAGAAAGCCAACTGCATCCTGGGCTGCATAGAAAGAATTGTGGTCAGCAGGTCCAGAGAGGTTATTCTCCCTCTCCACTCTCATGAGATCCTATTTGGAGTACTGTGCTCAAATCTGGGATCTACAGTACAAGAAAGACATAGACCTGCTACAATGGATCCAGAGGAAGGCCACAGAAATTGTCAAAGAACTACAACAGCTTGCCTATGGAGAAAGGCTGAAAGAGTGGGGGTTGTTCAGCCTGGAAAAGAGAAGGCTCCATGGAGACCTTATTGAGGCTTTTCAATACTTAAAAGAGGCTTATAAGAAAGACAGACTTTTTACCAAGGCCTGTAGTGACAGGACAAGTGGCAGTGGTTTTAAACTGAAAGAGATTAGGTTTGGATTGGATATAGGATGAAATCTTTTACATTGTGGTTGATGAGACGCTGGAACAAATTTCCGAGAGTAGGTGTGGATTCCCCATTATTGGAAATGTTCAAGGTCAGGTTTGATGGTGCTTTGAGACATCTGATATGATGAAGATGTCCTTGTCCATGGACTAGATGGCCTTTAAAGGTTCCTTCCAACACAAACCAGTCTATGAATATATGGGTTTATTAATACATTTATTAGTCTTTAATATTAAAAATTAAGTAACACTTAAAGGTCTCCAATGGTGGTTCCATTCAGAAAGGACACACAAAGTGTTCACTTCAGCTTTCCTGGTTTTACCTGTGTTGCTCCAAACTGCTTCTTGACAACTTCCAATAATGATGTTTCATGAAGCCTCATGCATCCACTTACCTTTATTTCAGAACACACACAAACATAAAGTTAGCCAGTTTTTCTACTCCGTTTTACCATATTCTGTCTCCAGTCCCACTTCAAGACTATTATCCATGTTTCTTGCTAAAAATAATAATAATTAGGAATAAATTCTGAACAGACTGGAGACTTTTGGAAAGAAATATTTGTATTTAAAAATCTAAATAGGCACTGTAATAAAGAGTGGTAAAGGTGAAAATCTGGATGTAGCTGGAAGTAAATATACCAAACTAACAGAATTTTAATGCAGCTAGTTGTATGTGTCAAGGAAGAGAAAGAAATTAGAGGTCACAGCTATAAATATTTCGGTGGGCCCCTGAAAAAAAGGGATGTTCATTCTGTGTACAATGAACATGGGTATAGCTTACATAAGCTTCAGCCAGAGAGATAAAAGCTGAAGAGAAATAATTCATCTGAAGTAAAACAGGCAATAAATATGACTGGATGATGTGGATACAAGGATCTTTCAGCACCTTTAAAAAACCCACAATTTTAGTGAGTCCCTTGACAATTCTTGTGACACTTGTTTCACTTATGCTTACATGAGAGCACAATATATAGCTAATATTCAGTTTTAGATAACCACACTACTTCTGAAAGTCACTGCAGTCTTCCAAGACATCTCTACTATGTTAATTTTTCCACTCTTTATTTCCCTTTCTATATCTGCTTTTCCTATTTTATTTCAATCTGCTGGAAAAAGAAAACTGATGCAGTGCTGACTTGGCTTCTGAAAAGGGAGATCCCATACATTTTATGTTTAGATGACTCTTACTGAAGAATATCAGGCAAAAAAACTGTTTCAGAAAATGAAATACTGGATACTGATTATGACATTCATGAAAAATGTTGATATATCATAGGCAAAGAAAGAGTATAAATTAACATCTGCTTGTCAAGAAAATGACAGGCATCTGTTATAAAACACCTGCATGGTTTTTAATTCCAGGCTCAGCAACCTGTTCAAATGTCATTCAATTAAAAAGAAAAAAAAATTAACAGAAATTACAGGCTTTTCCATATACCAAATCATACACTATAAAATTTGTGAGCAGGGAATGTTCAGCCAAAAAGACAAAGGGAGACGCTCAGGAAGTTATTTGGCTTGCTTACATGAAGTGTCACACTATATACCAGATTTGGGGTTAGCAAGAAATTTTCTTCCACAGACTGGTGGACACAGTAAAAAAAATTCTCCTTCCTCTGGAGACCGGAGTTGAGCATCATTAATCTGAAAACCCCAGCCCAGCCTCAACACCATGGACTTTTCAGATGGCAGAGGCAGGATGGGTGGTGGATTCTGTGACAAGTGTTGGCTAAGTGAAATTTTTGTGACTAAGTCATCACCACTAAGCTATGGAGAACTCCTCTATTTAGGCAAAGTAGGTGCAGTCAAGTAAGAGCAGAGGGACACAGAGACATAGGAAAACCAGATCAGTTGTTTCTGCTGTTCCCAAGGAAAGGAGGCAGAAAAAAGCATCATTAATCTCCTCATTCCCTTGTCAATGCCTGAGGGAGCAAGTTTACCTCCCTTCCAGATCTCAGCAATTAGACAAATGTAGTGGAGCAGGATGTGAAGAAGCCGTCAGGATTGTCATATTTCATCTCCAGCAATCACAGGGAAACAGAAAGGTCTCCAGAACATTTTTATCTCATAGTCCAAATTGACTGAGAGTCACAAATGTTGCACCAGCTAAGGAGAAACTCACAAGCAGAAACCTCAATTCTAATGTGCTTCAAGAGGTGAGTAGAAGATGCTAAGACCAGTGCAATTGTCAGAGTCCCAGTGGTAGTGATTTGTTGAGTGGAACTTTGACAGTCATAAGAAGTGCTTCACACCTTGAACAAGAGGAAAATATCCTTCATACTTTTTAGTTAAAACTAAAGGCTTAATAAAATTCTTACTCTTTGCTCTTAACTAAAATACACTCACAGCTAAATTAGGAACATGTGAATTATTTTCTTTGAGAAATATTGGGTAGATAACGCCTAGCATAATTTTTCATTTTAATTTTTGTCAGATTTGTAAAGGGATGCTCAGATTCCCAGGCTGTGTGGGCTCACGGGAATCCACTGAAAGCTAGAGTTAGTCAAACTTGGCACTTTGAGCATCTCAAGGCTTCATCCTCTGACACTTCAATTCACAAAGTTCCCTCTGGAACACATCTAAGGGGAAAAAAATAAAAACTGTACAGAGCTCACACTGACAGATGCAGAGGGGTTAGTTGTTGTTTCTGGACATATGTTTGATTATTGCTTTGGCTGTGAAATTTATAAACTTCAATTACCACTCAAGAAAGATGTCTCTTCTAATCAAATCATGCCTTAAACAGCCTGGGCCCTCTCCAGTCACAGACACTTTTCTTTTTTCTTTTGTGGGATGACTAAGCTGTTTTCCCAAGTTTCTGGCTCACCTTTAAACAGAAAACAAGTACTTACACAACACAAGCAGATCTAGCCAAAGGAAAGCTTTGATACTTCACAAAGACCTAGAATATATTATCAGGGTTAGCCAGAATACAAATGTTAAACAAGAAGAATTTGGGGACAACTTTAAATTCTAATTGAAACATTATGTTTAAACTCACCCTTAATGTAAAAAGGAGCAGGAAAGTACCTATTTTAGGGCTTCTCTTGAAAAAGCTTCTTCATTTACATACACAACCAAATCCTTTAAGCTGCAAATAAGTGTATAAAAATACTTCAAAAAGGTTACTTTCCATCTCAAAAAACATTACCTCCTTTAACACTAACTACTCCATGAAATTAGATTTGTCCAAAGATTTTAACCAGTTTTCTGGCTCCCAGATCAAGCTCCCAGGCCTTAGGGAGCCCAGGACACCATAGAGGGTGGGATACATGCATAGACATCTAAGCTAGACACTCTAGGCTCCCTTTACTGCTAATTAAGAAAAACAGGTACTTCTGGGCCATAATTCATCTGCCACTGAAGCTGGTGGCTAAAACAGACTGGATGAATGATGCCCTAAAAGTGTCTGTAGCTCTTCGTTGACTCTCAAGGGAGCCTGTGGTGACTAACTCAGAGGTAAATTTCTACACGATAGATAAGGTCAGATGAGCTGGAGCACACCCTGCATACAAAAGGGAAGTTAAACTGAAACTAAATTTTCAGTTCCTTTCCATAATTTTTGCAATAGAAATAAAGACGAAATAAAAACATCGCAGCTGGGGTGTGAGCATGGCTGTATTTATTGTTTGTGGCAGAAGGCAGAATTTCATGTCTTTTCCATTCCCTTGATAATTTGACCATGTGCTATGCCTCCTGTTGCTCAGTCCAGCTTTTGCAGGCATCATGAATCAGGTCACCAGGTACCAACCAGCACAGGTGTGTCCCTGTGCTGTGCATGTCCTGCTCATTGCTGCTTTCCTGCCCTGTCGCCACTGGTACAAAATATTTGTCTGCTTGGGACACTACTGCTTTTTTTCTTGTGAGAAAGTATCTGGCATCAGACGTTAAGGATCAAAATGTTTGTTAAGGACCTGTGGGTGTTTTTCACCTAAGGTTAGTCAGTTTAGAGTGGGCTCCAAGAAGGTTTGAAGTTTAATCCTCACTTACTGTTATGCTTTTAAATGAAAGATGTGCACATAGCCTTGGTTCCTTTGAAAATCTCAGAATGAGCAGAGGAATGAAGCTAGACAGTGTACAGTAAAAATCAGGAAATTACTAAGGTTCTCTGTAAATTTGCTTTTCTTCCCCTTTAATTAATGTTCATTTGCAGAGGAAAATTAAGGTTTAAATTACTTGTTAATAGCACATTTACAGGTCTAATACTTCCTGTTATTTCTTTTTATTTTAAAGCAATTAGTAAGAGGAAGGGATATTTTTGCAAGTACTTGTCTTAAAATGTTTTTCTTTGAAATGTTATTACACTCAGCATGATGTTTTTGTGTAGTTGACTCAATAGTTTAGTTTCAAAGTTCAGTGAGATGTCATGAAACACTTTGACTAGATTTTGAATAAGACCTTCAGTGTACAATGTGGCAGCAATAATTAAAGCTGATTCATAACAACAAAAAAAAAAAAGTAGGATATTATTTTCATCATACTCAAGAAAATCTGTCAAGATTTATACAGAAAGGAGATTTTCCTGAAGCAGACAAAGTGTTATAAAGGCTCACTGCATTTTTCTTATATTTTAGAGCAGAAGAAACATTCCAGCCTTTATCCTTCTTACAAGTAGGCTGATTTGGCTTTATGCTAAAACAGTGTTACATTTCTATGATCCTCTTTTCAAGCCCATTTACACTGTGAGGAAAGAAAGGTCCTAGAATAAACAATTAGGGACAGGTTTTGTGAACATGTTGATCTAGAGCTTTTTTTGAACAATAGTGCTCAATATGTTGTCAGTAAATTATTTTTATTAGCAATTGATACATGGTATTTTCAACTCCATGTCATATTAGTGAAATGTGGATGATCACCTTCTTTATGTCTCTCTGCTGTTAAACACAAAGGAGTGATGAATAGAAAGAAGCTTTTGAATTTCTGGAAGATAGGTAAAAGAGGAAAAATGTATGATATGAGAAAATGATAGTTCTTTCCCCCATCTGAACTCTGTGGGATAATCATGCTTTAGATATTTACTAAAATTTCTTGACTGGATGTAGTACCTATATTTAGTCTTCTCCTCTTGTAGACAGGCAAACTGCATACATACTACAGCACTCCCTCTAAGGAGCACAGGTAATTACTTATCTCTGGCTTTCTGTGTTTGGATATGTTTAGAATTACACAGAGAATTAACCTCCAACAGTGTGATTTTTTCCCACTCATTGAAAATACAGAGCCAACAAAGCAATCTTCCTTCATTCATATGATGGTTCCTTCCAACCTCGATTATCTGGTGACTGAATCTGAATTACACAAATATTGTACAAAGAAGAAAAACAGAAAGAAAAAAGGAAGTACAGGGGGAAATAAAATCCATTTCTTTATTTATATTAAAATAAATACTTTTAGAATTTGTCTTTAGTTGTGTCATGTTCAGTTTTTGAGTAAACAAAAAAAAAACCTGCTGAAATCAGTAGGAAAAGCAAAACTAGCTGTTACGAGAGTATGTGTAGCTCAGTGGCCACATAAACCTTTCTCCACTGTCACTCCCAAAATAAAAATTCCTGCACTGAAAAAATAAATTCAGTAGTTCAGCTGACAGAGATAAAAAGAAGCACTATGAAAATCCCAGTGTGAAAATCCACTGCAGAGGAAAATCCCAGCACCAGGCAGTAGAGCCTTGCTGGAATTTTAAGGCTGCTGAGCTGAAACCAGTGGAAGAAGCAGGCAGCAAGGCTACCATGAAAGGGAAGGAGGACTCCGTTAATTACCCTCTCCCTGCTGTGAGTGTCCCCTCTCTGGGAGCTGTGCAGCCACAAGGCTGAGCTCACTTCGGGGTCTGAGTCAGTGCCACCACAGAAAAACATAAGAGAGGGGAATCTATCACTTATTGCTTGCTTTAGTTGTCAGTAAACTTAGCAGTCCTTTTCAAAAGTTCTTGTTCCCTTATAACGTTGTTCCCAGGCCCTTCCATAATGACTGCATGACAGAATTGCAAGACCACTGAAGCGGGAGTTAATTACCTCAGGATAAGTCTTTTATATGCCTATCTACATGCTTTGCTGCCTAAATACCCTCAGAAACTGGATCTTCCTAACTACAGAGAAGAATAAGAAAAAAAATATTGCCAGACTTGTCTGTCATTTATGCTATATAGCAAAGTCAGAGCAAAAGCAGCATTTGTCAGCTCTGCTGTTCTTTATCTAATGCTGTGTCCATAACACAGGTTATTCCCAATGTCAGCTGAAAAGGATTGTGTTCAAAAGGGGTTTTTTTTACCAATTTTTTTTCCCTCCTTGTCAAAAATCTAATGCATTTCAACAAGAGTCAGCAAGCATTTTAAACATAAAAGATTAAAATGGCTATAGAATTTTTTTTTAATTTTGTAAAGGTATGATAAATAATAAATATGTTTCCCAATTTAAAATCATCTAAACAATTATCCTATTCTGCTATTCATTTTTCTGTTGTTTGGCATAGCATTGTTGGGTTGGCATTCTTCTTTTTCAAATAATCTAGCTCAACCTTCTCAAAGAAGTCATAAGATCAGAAATTAAGGTGGTCTAAGCTACAATTCATATTAAGGCATCTTTGTATTACTCTAATATCTGACATATCCAGGCATAGTCTATCAAGTTCAGCTCAGTCACATAGCAAGAAACTCTCTGCAGTGTAGATGTTCTTTCTACACCTAAGGACTTTGGCTTGATTTCACACTGTACCCTTAGGGTTTGTGAGTTTGAGATGCTGGAAGAAAAAATAAAACAAAACAAAAAAAAAATCCAAAAAAAATCCCAACATCAATAAAAACAGACACAACAACAAAAAGATACTCTGGAAGTCAAAGGTGGGACTTAAAAAAGACGATATTTCTTTTTCTAAAGGAAGAACTCACAAACAATGAAACCGTGCAAATCAGCTTATTAGAGGTGAAACAGGCTGACCAAAGGGTGCAGGGAAAAGAACAGTTGCACAGAAACATTATATTAGGCATTCAACAACCACTTATGGCCAGAAGGACTGTCCAAGCTAAGGTGCTTGCTTATACTCCTGATAAAGACTCAGGTGCCTCAGGTTTCAGGACAAAACTTTGCTGGATACCCAAGGCTGTGCCATGGAACACATACTGTTTGTCAAATTTGCCACCAATTTCCTTCCCAATGGTACTCAGAATCAAGAAAACAGCATCACAATTGAATTTATCCAGTAGCAAAGAGACTTGCTTCTCGTATGTGCTCAGAAAACATGTGGTTTTTTTAAAAAGAAAGAATTTGGAAAGAATAGTTTTGAAAGAATGGTGTCACTCTGCCTGCTTTTAAGTAACAACTCAGGGTTTACAAAAACAGTTTCTTCAGTAGCCTCTTCTAAGTTAATAACTTAATAAAAGGCAAGCAACTCTACAAGGATCTGGAGCCTGAGCAATTCAGTGAGCTAGAAAAGATATGGATATAATTCAAGGGAATAAAGCAGACACTTACTGAGAAAGCAGATTTCAGAGGGTCTCATTGTATTAAGCAACAATGAAAAAATTCCACTTAAATCAGGATAGATCAAACTACATTAAGTGTTGATAAATGCAAAGGAGCCAGAATGTGGAATAAAAAAAAAAAATCTAACTATCTGGGCACAACAGAAGGCTTGACATTACCTGTTATCACTAAGGTTGAGATTTTGGAGCCACTGAAGATAGTTCTCTGAAAACGTGTTTTTCATATCTGTGGTGTCAAAGAATAAACAGAACTATAGAAATTACTAGGACAGAAAGAGATGACAAAGAAAATACTAAATGTCACTGTATATATATTAATGGAATCTTGACTCCTAGATGGAGATCTGGTCACCTGTTTCAAAAAGGTTGCAACACAACAACTAAAGCTACAGAGAAAAGTGAAAAAGCTGATCAAAGCTATGGCACGATGTCTGCATGATGAGAGCTTAAGTAACTAGAACCGTTAAGGTGTTAAAATAAAGGACCACAGGTGGGAATATGGTAGATGTATATAAAATAAGGTGTGGATGAAAAATAAAGGAGAAATAAAGGAGCAAGCATAACTTTTGTTTCCTATTGTAAATGAAGTGATTTCACCTGGAGTGTCTCAGCTGGAGGAACAGCATCTGAAGTCCCTGTGATGAATCAAAATTTACTGTGCTATCAGTAGAAGCAATATTCATGAATGAAAATCTGGTGTTCATTGTAGGTCTTGCTGAAGCATTGCTCAGATTATAAAAAGACTTTGATGAAGTGCTGAGCAATGTGAGCCTGAAAGGAGCTATTTACTGCACAAAACCCATCAGCTTTAATAAGCTTAAATGTGAAATGATAATAGTGGAGTAGGCAGAGCCCACTCCAAGAGTGAGTAAGAGAAACAAGATTAAGCAGAGGACAGTCAGATGCTGTAACCAAGACCCATTCATGCTCATGAACACGCAAACAGGATGGATCTTGGTTATAACTATCATTGTGAGGGTGGAAGGCAATACAAAACCTGTTTTAAGCTTTTGTAACTTGCTTTGATCAACATAGGAAAGAAAAGTTCTTAAAAATTGCTTCTGTAATGGTTATTTACAACTTATTCTTGCTGCATGAAGAAAAATTGGAAAACACACGGCTATTTGGTGGATTATGGGAGGTGGTTTGGCATTAATACCCTGTCAGGACAACGTTAGCTAATACCTTGCCAGGATGAGCTCCTTTCTGTTAATACACAAATCTCAGTCTTTGATTCCTAACTAAACTTGTGGTCTTTATCTGTGTACCAAAGTCCACTCTGGAGTCTCAGTGCAGATGGCTTAACTGCATAAGGAACACTGAGACCATAGAGAACTTATAGCGTTCTTCAGCACTGATTATTTGAATACGTAATTCTTGATGCCAAGAAAGAGGACTGGAAATGGAATTTT
The DNA here is from genome assembly GCF_000691845.1 of Merops nubicus. Lineage (NCBI taxonomy): Eukaryota > Metazoa > Chordata > Aves > Coraciiformes > Meropidae > Merops > Merops nubicus. The sequence continues at coordinate 29,147 of NW_008587456.1, read as the reverse complement.
TGTTTACCAGGAGGCAGCTGCTGCAGGTACTAGTGAAGAGTTTCTAGAGCAAAGACAATTTTAAGCTTTTAGGCACAGAATATTGTATACCTCTATGTTGAAAGAAGTATTGCAATTAAAAATGAATACTTGCTTTAGCATCACTCTATCACATTTTAAATTATTTTTAACAGAAAGGAGACAATCACCACTACCAACAAAGGGAATTCATTAAGTGATTAAGATTTCTGCCCTAAATCCTGTTAACCTCAGTGATCTTTTCAACAATGCACATAAATACATTTCCTATTCACTGTAAGCATTGCTGTGGCGTACACAAAATACTTTTATTCCATCTAGGGAAAGGAGCATTTGAGATTTAATGTATTTGCTCTTTACATGAGCCATTCTGCAGATCTGACGGCACTGATGGCTGCCCTAAGTGACACCCTGACACACATTTTAAGATCCCAGATTATTAGGAGCCAGAACAGTGCTGTTTCTAGACATACATGCATTCCCCACTTTGATGAGTGAAAGTAATTTACAGGCTCTTGAATGTTGTGAGTATTAGCCACAGTCATTACAGAAGGCTCTTCTTTGTAATAGCAAGCAAAATGCACATCATATGGGTGGCTAGTTTCTCTTAAAAATTGCTTCTGTAAGAATTATTGACAACTTCTCGCTGCATGAAGATAAGTGGTTTAAACAACATCCATGGTAGGAACACACATAATGTGGTACCAAGGGGGAAAAAAAAAAAAAAAAAAAAAAGTCTGAGGATATTATATTCCTCACTTTCTTGTTTTTATGTTTGTGTTATGTGAAACAGTTCAGTTACAGAGCTTCAAATGGGGAAAATGAGATATGTCACTGAGACAGGGTTATTTCCTTTTTAGTAAATGAAACAAACAATCCTCAACTTTAATTGCCCTCGTTACAGTACTTATCACTGGTCTGTGAATCTGACATAATGAACACAGAAAAGCTTTTTGAAATATCATTTCAGTCTTGTTCATATTTGGTACAGCTGCAGAGTTAAAAACATTTAACTAAACCCAGTTTCATCCTATTTTCCTCACTCCCTCATCACAACTAAATGTACTGCTCCTCCTACATGAATACCTGAGTGACTTGAAAGCCACCCCATTAGGCCTTGCTCAATAACAGCAGTTTAAAATCCACCAAAGCCTTTGTGTCTAGCATTTCCAAATAACTGGCTCTACATGGCTTTCTGCTGTAAGCAGTAACTTACCCAAGGTAATGGAGTCACACTTCAGAGGCTGTCAGATGCTCCTAGTGCTCTTCATTAGATAGGCACAAGAACAACTGGGAAAGGAGGATTTTTTGCTCTTCCAGCCCTGCTTCTCACAACTTGTCTCTGTAGTAGATTCCCCTCAGCTGCAGGTCCTCTGCCTTGAGCAGTCTGCCAAACACAGCTGCAGCCAGCCTCAGAGACCTAGCATCACCAGCCTAGGTCCGGCCTTTTTAGAGGGTGAATAAAGGATTTTTCTGATTTCTCTTAAACATAATACTTACAAAGTGCATTAAACTTACAAAGTGCTGAGTTTTTTGGATGTGTAAATCACAATGCCTGGGTCCATGAACCAGAGGCCAAGCTGCACTAGCACTGGCTTTTCAGCCAGTGTGGATCGTTGTTAGCAGGCACTATAGACCAAGTATCTCTACAGTCATAATAATAAATACTCACACGATGCATTTTTTTTTAATCTTAGGCAGAATCCTCATCCTTGCCTAATTTCTGTACCTCTCGTCCCATGACGTTTCCTGACATTCTTAAAAAGTCTGGCACAAATTATTTTCCTTTCATTAACAAAGGATTGCAACAGATAATCTTCAGTGAAATGAAGATGAAATACAACTTCCCAGTCACAAGATAAGTATATTTTGAAATCCATTTTCCAGTTAGCATTCGTGCTGCAAGTACAATACACAGAGGGGCCTCACCACTACATGCTCTCGAATACTATGCTGTCAATGCCATTCTGTTCCTGAAACCACTCCCAAACTAGAGATGCAACACAGAAATCTCTGAGTTTGGCAGATGTTGGTGAAGTAGGTTTGTATTTCATTCCTTGGCTGCATGTATAATTTCACCTGCTAATTTCATCATTGCCTCCATCTGGATCCAAACGTGCTCAATTATATTCATGACTAGACTTTCTGTAACATACAGGCCAGCTTTATAAGCTTAGATGCCTGAAGCTTGTCCCAGATCTGTATTTAGGGTCTCATAAAGCTCCTACTAGCTTCAGATTGAAAATCATACTAAATATTATGTCTGCTTTTTAAATGTCAGCGTACTGAGTTTGTCATCCCTAACAGTACTCTATGTGTAGTTTTGGTGCTAAAAGCTGTTGTCTTAGATAAGACTCTACAATTATGTATTTAGTCTAGCTTGCATCAAACCATACTCCCTGTAGATATCAAAACTTTGACGACAACCAAGTCATCTCCAATATTTGCCAAGTGCAGTTATATCTCTGATGACTCACTAAGGCACAGCAGGAAAAAAAAAATCCTATCTTTCTGAAGAAAACTACTCTGACTAAGCCACAATCTTTTTATTCTTCAGCTTAAAGGTGTTTGTACTTTTCCCTTTAAAAAAAAAAACCAAATAGCTTAGTTCAGAGGAGGAACATACCAAGGACTACCTCAAAAAAGACTGTCTTCCACTCTGTAGGAAAATGCTCTCTACCCACTAGAGACAGGCCAATATTTTCCACTTACAAAGATGTCATGTACTCATTATTTCTCCAGAAAATTATGTTTTGACTTGAGGTCCAAAAGAATGAAGATGATTTGCAACTACCGTTTATAAGTCAAAATCACTGAAGCATCAAATCATATCAGACTCATAAAAGACTTTTGTAAGATCAAAAGCTATGCAAATGCTGCGCTTCAGCTCAGGTATATCACATAAGGAGGACCACGAGGGTACAGTCTTCAAATTATAATAAAAAAAGGTTAAGTGTATGTATGATTTTTACAATCATGCATATTCATTAAAAGCTTCTTTTTTTTCAGCTGTCTACAGTAGCAGCACAAGAAGTCAGAACTGTTTTGCCTAACAACATTTGTTAAAGATAATTATGAAGACACTGGATTGATTTAACCTTTTCAATATCCTAGAATTTTAACTAGCTGGCATCCTGCCTCTACCTCACAGCCCAGAAGTTGAACCCACAAGTGTTAAGAAATCAGCTGAGCTGTGGAAGAGCTTTGAAAAGGTCAGTGCAGTACATTCAGCTACTGCCTTTCACAGCTTGCATGGGAGCTCACAACCAGCTTCCCGTGCCAAAGACAGCAAGCACAAACGCAGAAGAATGGGTATGCCTACACTGTGGTTTGGAGGCAGACAAAAATTTATTCTGCCCATGCTCCAAAGGGGATTGGATAGCAGCCAGGTAAGATCTGGAAGTTGTATAGATATATTTGTATAACAGTATGACTCTGTGTTTGAAATAACGTGTTCCTGAGGCACATACGCAACATAGAAGTGAAGCATTTCACTGCAACCTCCATCTAGCAGAAAGTCTCAGGCAGTGCAACCTTAGGAAATGCCATCCCACCAAAATACCTTAAGAAATAGAGTGGAAGCATATTCAGAATCTTTTCTGTCATTCTCCTTTCCTTCACAGAAAAGTTTTCAGATACCTCCATTAATAACACAGATTCTTCAGCAAGTCACCAGAAAATGCAGGCCAGCACTGGGCTAGTCCATAGAATATCAAAACTTTCCTTCCATTTGATTTTACCTCTCAGCACAGGAGAGTATTTCAAAGCAGAGATTATAGATTTGGATTCTGACTTCATGTTATAGGCAAGTATGGGGAACAGAGAGAAAGAGAGCCTGGGAGGAAAGGATTTGCAGCGTTTCCAGAAAATAATTATTTTAGTTAAGATATTTTCAAGGATAATGTTGCCATTTCCTGAATGCTAATATCAGAAAGCACATTCAAGTGCTCTGTGTTTACGATATGCCAGATTTCAGTGCTTTTTCACAGGTTTAACCAGAGCAAAGAATGATCACTTACCTCTGAGCTTCATGTTTCTATCAGGGCAAAGATAAACTCTCTAGTCTTGTACACAGACTGGTTAAAAGACAGGACACACAGGACAGAAAATTGAAAACTCATAGATGGAATTTTAAACAGAAAGTTGCATCTTATTATCTTTCAACTTTCATATCAAGCCTTCCCTGTCTCAAAGAACCTGGCATTCCTTGAGCCAGCTGCAGCATTAAAGCAGTCTCACACCAAGCACCAACTTTTGAGTTTGGCCTTTTCATCCTCCTCTGTCGGATTCTGTTTGCCTCTGACTCTTCTCATCTTCTTCCTGCAGGGAGAAATGCCGTGCACATGAAGGCAGTAGGAGCAGAGGCTGTAACATCTCCTCTCCATCCAAGCTAACAGAATCAGTGGTTATTTCAAAGGTTTAATTTTCACCTGTGGGAGCTGTTTCTTTTGAACTTCTCACTTGCTCTGGACAAGTTTAAACAAAAAAGTGAACTCCACTTTGTGTGAAGATTTTAAATTTTTATTTGTGCTTTTTATTAACTAATACTGGCACTCTGGCAGAGCAAGCAGAAAAATCTACTAAATACCTTACCCTGAAGTGAAACAAAAAAAGTTCTAAAAAAAAATTCTAGTGATAACGAATGATTAAATGATGTCATCAGAAATTCTTCGAGATACACTTTAAACACCATTTGGGGGCAGGAAGGTAAAATGCATGCAGAGAAGATTTCTTACTGCATAGACCGATTTCATTCACACACAATCAATTCTCCCTCTTCTCTGCCTTATACCTCAACCAAAGGCAGCAGATACTCAGTGAAATCTCCTCTTTTTCACTGTCACCAGAAGCAGGATCAATATTGGTCACTGTTAGGCGTTCTGAGGAAGTAGGAAGAGGAGGAAATATCCCAAGCAGCACAACCTGCTTCTCCACTTAGCATCCTGTGGGTCCACTGACCTCAAATCATCCCAGCAAACTCACCCCATTTATTGACACATGGGCTGTTTTGTCCCATGGTTTGTTACAGTGGTAGCAGTTGTGGAGGAAGAATAGTTCCAGCAAATCCCATGAAGTCTGTTCAGCAGTGTTACAAAACCCTCATCAAACCCCTCCAATGTGCACTGAATTACCCAGCTTCTTAAAAGCATACGAGAGGAATTATGACATTGTGATGGTGACTGATTGAAATCAGTTCTGTAACACATTTAAGCCAAATTAATAGAGAGAGACAAGTGGATTGGACTTGAACACACTACTATCTCCAGGTATAAGACACAGACAGGTTTTCATATTCCACTGGACAAACCATGAGTGTAGAAATTAAGGAGGACAAAGAGATACTTAAACTATTCAGTGAAGGTAGCAACATAACATAATAGAAAAAAAGCTGAAACAAGACAGGCAGCAACATAACTTCTACTTGGTCAGTCTGATTGTTTTTTTCTTTAAGTGACTCAAGCACATAATTACACTTTTCTCAAAGGTCCTGCATGCCTTATGTGCTCTTCTGTTTCTGGCACCCTCTTTCTTAATGACAGCAGGTACTTTGACCTTCCAGATTCTGCGCATCCTAAGATATAAGTTAATGGCAAAGTACCAGGCAGCTTTTCTACTAGTCTGACGTTTCTCTGTTTTTCATCCTCTGTAGTTTCCAACTATGTGAACACAGCTTAAGGTAGCAGGGAATACAGCGCTCCCTATAGCATAAGAAATTTTGTAAAATATATGAGTATGACATGAAACTTCTTTTAGGTGCTGTACTGCACATTATCTGCACACCTGAGCAAGGAAGTCCGCCAAGATGCTTATTAGGATAGGAAAAGTTCTGTATTAAAGGACACCCCTTTCCGTTTCCATCCTGCTCTCTCCTTTCACTATTTAACTTCATGTACCTAATCTAATCATTACTTTTTGGAATGGGAAATTAACATAGGTAGGGGGTTATATATTTTTTTCTTTTAATAAGACTTTTCATTGAGCCAAGAACTCCTGAACATTCATAATTAAATGTTATTTTACTTTAAAATCAGCTATTAATGATATATGATTCATGCTCTGCATATTGCATATTCTAGAGGGAGGGACTTCTGTTAAAAAGCACAATAAAGTGAATGACTGGCTAGAGGAAGATCTGTTTAATAGATGGAACAAGAAACAGATAGACAGCCTGAGGAGCTTTTCAGGTAGAGATGAAAGTCACAAGTGTGTGTGTGAATTAAAAAGAACAGATCCATTTATCTCTGTCTCTTTACACCTGGGCTGAATGCTAAGAACCATCTGTCATAACTGCACGTGAGGCAATAAAAGAGCGTTTTGTTTACCTGTGAATAAATTAAGAGCCTCAGACAGGATTTCAGCACAAGCACATTAAGTTAAGTTGAATCTCTCAGAATCCAGTCTGGCAGTTGTCCTTTCTGAGGAACCCCAAGACGGCTTTTGATGGATTTGCTCAGAGGTGGAGGGGGAAAAATCCAAGATATTTAATAATCGGCTCTTTCCTTTCAGTATTGTCTTTCTGACTGTCACTGTTCTCCTTTCAGAGCAGACAGATGCTATGTTTCTCATGCAAGAATAGGCTAACTGGAGCTACTAGAAACTTCTCACAACCGTCCCTCTAGGGGATGACTGATTCTGGGAAACAAGTGAGCTGCCAGATTTGAAACGTCTGAACATCACTGTGGTAATAGAGTGTTTCTACATATAAAGCCAAGGAATCTATTGCTGGAAAGATCCAAACATGCTCATGTGTGAGAATCCTTCAACAGTCCATTCAGGCCTCCAAAGAGGATAAGTTAAATATTGATACTGTTGGCTAGAACCAGAGGAACTGTAAATTAGTTGTTACCTGTGCTGAAAATAATGTATGAATTGGGGCAAGTTATCTAACTGTCATCATTCTGTTAGGACAGGTAGAAAAATTTGTCTAGAATATATTCTACTAGTCTATTATATTTATCTGATATATTCCTTAGTCTGCATGCTAGGAATTTCTTCAACTGGAGTGACCCATAATGGCAATGAACTTCAAAATAATATTGAAATCTATAACTAAGCAATCCCTGTGTATTAAAATAAAACCTTCCAAAACTTCAGAACAGACACAGGACCAGGAAAAGGACAGTAAAATTTGCAATAAGAAAGATTTGACTGGGAAGAGTGGGTGTCAATAGCCTGGAGAAGGAACTGGGGACAAAGGAATGCCTAATAAAACGTTTGGTGTCCACCCTCACAGAAACATGACCTTGTAACTACAGTACTCCAAGAAGGTCTCAAATGAGCTAAGTTCAGTTTCCATCTTTTCCACAGACTTCTGGCACAGCCTTGGCTAATTAACCAAATCCTTTTGTACCACAGAGTAGGCAGGAAGAACAGTAGCCTTCCCCACTGCATAGTCATGTCCAGTTAGACTCTTAAAATGAATTGTTTCTTATAAGGTACGAGTTGTTCCCTTCTATGCTTTTGTGCAGGGCATTTAGCACAGTTGGAGTAAAGGCTTTAAATTCTACAAGTGAAAAACAAGAAAGAGAAGGAATTTATTGCTTCTCATTATTATTCGAGTCTTTTGTTAGAATGAGAGCAGTAACTTTTCTTCTAAGGACAGATTTTGCAGAATGACACCAATTTGTCAGAACTACAGACCTTGCCACCTCAGCAATGCAAATTAAAAACAAAGGATTTGCACATGAAGTGGTAGGAGTAGTGTGCTGCTGGACCCTCCATGGAGAAGTGGTGAGGACAGAGGGTATCCTGGCACCTTTGATCTGTTATCTGCTGTGTGATTTTTGAGTGTTTTTAGCAATCCCCTTGTGAGGCGGTAGAGGGTAAATTGTTGTCTAGCAGATTATGGTAGGGATTTCAGTATGCAGGAATAACATAAGCTAAAAAGCAAGGATAATGAACACAGAGAGTGCATATAAGGTTCCCTGCCTCATAACGCTGAGTGACAAAATTTCCCTAGTGTGAGCTGTAAATAGAATAAATCTGGCCCTACTTACACTACATTTTTTTTTTTTTTTTCAGGCTGAATTAGGCTGACCCTGCCTGGGGTCCTCACACTATTCCATAATTTCGTAGTAGCCTTTGCTTGTGTGATCCACACACAAATCTAGTAAGGTAGTTTGAGTTGTCATTCTGCTTTTTTCTTTTTAGAAAATATGTGCCTTTTGTAGCCTCTGCATACACGAAATGGCTTCTCTTCTGTTCTCTACTAAGCAGAAGAAAAAAAAAAGCATAAAACTGTGTGTATGTGCCTTTTTATGTGTCTTGACGGTATTAACTCCTGCAATGTGGAAGAACACCCTGCACTAGAAGTAGTATTCGTTGGTGTTCTGTTGTCTATGGTCAATCTATGCAGATCATGTTAATGGTAGTCTAAAACAAGCACATTTTTCTTTGGTCCTGTATGTGTTGTAGCCACAGAAAAATAGGCAACTTGTTATTTATCACTTTACTGATCATGTCATTTGTCTTCTTACCAGAAGATTCAACTATGGAATTCACTTTAATATTCCAGGTCTGAGCAACTTCATCAGAGAAGCCTTTAAAAGACTGACCTGTAAGTGAAAAGATTTCCATTTCTGAACTTGCAATGCAAATTTAACCCTATTAATTCCCCTTCGTGTTGAGTGCTTGCCATGGATTACATGGAATTAAGTCAACCTGGGGACTAGGACAGAGGAATTATATTCTGGAGAAGACACTGATAGTCTTGCCACATATCACATTTCAAAATCCATTGCTTTCTCTATTGGTCAGGGTAGACAGACAGTTCACAAAGTTCAGTGTAAGAGATTCCATACTCCTATCTCAGAACTGAGTGCTAGGACTTAAAGCAATTACCTATACACAAGAATCTGTGTTATATTTTTCAAAGAAGGTTCATTTTTTTTTCATTTTCTTTTTCCCTAGTTCTGAATCTCTTTCACATGGCTTCCTGGTAGGTCTAAGACCCATGGCCAGAGAACAGTATACAAACATAAGAAGGAGCTATAGGTCACCTTTACCTGTATGCTTTTTCAGTTCTGAACAAGTGCAGGAGATAAGAGATCCCTGGTGATACTTAGAAAACCCCATATAAATTGCAGTGGCCAGCTGACTTCAGAGCTATGAAGTTCCCTCATAATAATATGTACTGCATCATAGCTTCCAACATATTCCAGTTTCTTTGTCAAAAAAAAAAAACCCTTAGCTGCAGTGTTCAAGATTTGCTCAGGTTTCAGGTGTTATTCTGGCCACAGTGGTTTTCTCAATGAGGCTGAAGCATGGCATTTGTATGTGGGCAAGATGTCACCAAACTTTCATTACAGGCAAGTCATTATGCACTCAATAGGGGTAAGGTAAGTGCCTTGCTCCAAAGAGATTTTGAAGCAATTAGATTGTTTCAAAGGAGATCCTGGCCCATAATAGATAAGAGTAAGTAGGTGACAAATCTTAGAAGAGAGAATAAATTGTACATGCTGTCTCTTTTTAAACTTTCAAAATATTTCTGAAGCATTTTTTTCAACATGTGTCAAACACCAGTCACGTATATGGCAGGGTAACAGTCTAGTCTTTTCTTTGGTGTGACTTCATTCATGGCCATTCCAACTGCAAGTAATTTGTTGACAAAATATTCATATCAAATTTTGGTGTCTTCCTTGTTCTGCATGTATTCACACCTGCCTAGGTAAAGAACAGCACTGATAATCACAAACATCCCAAGCCTTTCTCATCAGAGGAAAATCATCTCCCCAGGGATCAAATACTGTAGGAGATTAAATATTCACACAGATACCAGTAGCCCAGAGGGATATGAATAAAGAAATAAATACTTTGAATCTTAGAAGAAACGTTTTTTTTAAGGAGATATACCCAAGATTACATTTGTTTGTTCTGAAGTTATTTAGAATTTTGTTGCAGATCTCTGTAAGGAGGAACATTAGTCCAGACATCCATTCTACTCCTAAGTTGTCCACCAAAAGATTAATTTAAAAATCTCAGATTCCATAAATCAAATATTTTTAGGCAATAAGCACTACTTTAACAACAATTTCAAGTAATTTAAATTAATAAAAAGGTTTTCATCAAGTGAGACTGCAAGCTTAGTCTGTTGGTGATTTTGCGATGTAGTTAATGCAGCAGCTAAATCTTGCATAAGCTTTGCCTTACTCCCTTTACTGTCCCCATTATAGTGTCTCAATTCAACTGCCTTTGGCTTTTCTCCCCTACTTGAAGATCTTGTGGACTTAAAGAATTAGACACCTGACATGTTCTTCTATAGCATGTTTCAAAAAGGCTATAAGAAGGGTTCTTATTTTTGAGAAATGGTTTATTTTCTTAATTTCCTTAGTACCTTATTAATTCAATCTCTGTTCTCTACAAGGCTTAGTTATAAACATGCTCTTGTCAGAATGCTCCCTCACTTTTACTCTTGAACTAGGTTGATGCAGATTTCAGTTAGATTGATAGATGTATAGGAGACAAAGAATTATGAGGACTGCAAGAGACCATAGAGCTTAAATCTACATTTCAAAAGTCAGCAGTTTTTCTAAGAAAGGTTTTCTAGTTCCAACTGGTTCTTCCAGTTCCAAGAATCTTTATCAAAGAATGTTTTGCCAATGACCAGGCCCAACAAAAATGATACCACCAGCAGCAGGAAGATGAACAAATACACAGACTGTATTGTATACAAGAAGGACATTGCATGAATGATCACTGGGGGTACAAACAGGTCAATCAGCTGGTACATAATTGATGCTACCCCCAACGATCTCACAAAGGACGTAACTCGGCCCACAACAGGTGGTACAAACAGAGACCCGAGGTTGCCCACAGTTGGCATAGGAAACAGACAGACCGGCAAGCTGAGCATATAAGAGAAAGGTGCCCACATAGTGACTCTCACCTGATCGACCCACGTTTGCAAAGGTCTTGAGCAGACTGGGGCCCAGCTCCAGGGAGAGTCAGGAGGTCTGCCCTGAACCAGGAAGCTCTGTGGAGTGCACTCCACAGACAGACACTCCTGACTTCCTGCAAGTGGTCCCAGCTTTTATCCCCAGGCAGGGACACCTGACCTTTGTCAACTCAGTGCGGGACCCCTGGGGCTCATTTCCCTTATGGCTCTCCCTGCAGGGCCGGCCGCACCCTGGGGTGAAACTATAAGGCAAACTCACCACCTCTTTATGAAGAGCTGTGGGAATCACCCATATGTCAACCTTAATTCAGGGCTCGGGGTTCAGACCCCAGCATTTCAAAGAATCATAGAATCATTTAAGTTGGAAAAGACCTTTAAGATCATCAGGTCCAAACATCCTTTACACATAACTATTCCAAAAAGGAAGAAATAATTCTATATGTAGAGAATTTACTAGAATTTTCATTTGGGAACCTTAAAAATTAGACTAAAATCCCTTTAAACATTAATTTCCACTTGGTTTTTAGTGCAGCTTAAAATGTGAGGATTTTAAGTTACCCAAGCTGGACACATGCCATTGCCATATAATCTCCCAAGAAGGATTGCATAAGATAGTAATGTATGCATATTTCATTTCAGTTTTTGATGTTATTTTTACAGGGCAAGATATTGTTCACACTATGGAAGCTTCAACATGCACACCATGCATACAACTATTACAGCTGATGGGCTCCTTCTTATATCAGCCTTCTCCCCACACTCACCTGTCTATCCCTGCTTGAAGCTGTTTAATTCTGTACAGAAGAGAACAGATCCAAAATATCTGTGAGTTTCCAAAAGCTTCTGCAAGTCACAGATTTTCTAGTAAGTCTAATATATCATTAAAGCAGTGTGAGGGTGCATAAGGAGGGTAATTTGATTCATTTGATAACCTCAGTAAAAAGCAAGACCAGCTTAATTCACTTCAACAAGTTACTTTATACCAAAGGAGGAATGTAAACAGGAGGTAGACTTCAAACCCATAATCCACCCAGCCATCAACATTCTGAGAAGATGAAGATGTTCTACAATTACCTGAAAGGACATTGTAGAGAGGTGGTTGCTAGTCTCTTCTCCTAAGAAAGAACTGATTGGACAAGAAGTAGCCTCAAGTTTCTCCGGGGGACGTTTATGTTGGATATTAGGAAAAAAATTTTCACTGAAATGGTTATCGTGCACTGAAACAGGATGCCCAGGGAAGTGGTTGAATCACCATCCCTGGAGGTATTTAAATGTCATGTAGATATGGTGCTTAGGGACATGGTTTAACAGCGGACTCGGTAGAGTTAGGTTGATGATTGGACCCGATGATCTTAAAGATCTTTTCCAACCTTATCGATTCTATGATTCTGTGATTATATGTTTTTGGAAGCACCCATTAGAACATGAAAAGCTGTTTGGTCCAGCAGTTTTCTCTTTTTTTTTATTAATGTGATTTTGTATCTTTTACTGTTTCCTCAGTCCCTTTTCATATGCAGAAATAAGGATATATGCATAGGCAACAGAGAATTCTGCATGTACTTTTTTTTTTTTCCCCATTATTGACAAGCCACAGGTTTTAAAACATAATTCCATGCAGGAAAGAGAAAGAAATAGTGTCACTGAAGTGATCAGTCACATCACAGAGAATCCAGACAAACAATTTTTAAATAATCCATAACATAAAATGGGCTTGTTATTTGGCAAGTGCTTAGAAGTAATGACTGATTCCATAAAATTCTGGATCTGCTTATGAACAGAAAAAAAAAAAAAAAAAAAAGAAAGGGCTACATTCAGTTAGATAATTCACAGCAGTACATTGACAGAGATAATAGAAATTGTCATTACCCCGTTACCCTTGAAAGAAACTACAATAGATATGATACTTCCTTGTTGATATAAACCGTTATTGCCTTGTTCACAAACACCAAGAGCATTACAATTTTAACATATCAAAAAGTTAAACAAATCTGTTATAAATATCTTCTGTGCCCAGAGGTAGGTCAGAAGTACGTAGAAGAGCAGAGCAAGCCAATCCAATTTTACAAGATCAACAAATCTCCATTAATGACAGAAAAAGTACTTAGATAAATTGCAAAACTGCAATATTTTTTTTGTCTTAACTGACAAAACCTTAATACCCTTTATTCTCTGCAGTAAATAAATAAATAAATAGAGTTCCTGAGTATTGTTTCACCCAGTAAATGCTTCATTTTCACTTCTCTGGGTGTTTTTTTTGGGTTTTTGTTTTTTTTTTTTTTTTAGTTGGGTTTTGGTTGGTTGGTTGTTTTTTTTTTTGTCTTGGTTAAAAACAGGTAGTTTAGACAAACATCTGAAAAAAGCTTTTGATTCTCCTGTACTTATTTAAATTAATTAAAATTGCCTAATCATTTGGTGTTTCAGCCAATCTCTTGTTCACATACTGTTCTTCCAAGGTACATGTGCAAATAAGAACGTGTGGTAATCACAGACAACTGACACTTTCTAGGTTTAGTATTGGCACTACAAACAGCAAAATAATGAGGTCTAGGATCTTCTCTATGCCCCAGAATAAATAAATTTAGACATCAAACTTTGAATAAAGTGTAAGAGAAAAAGATTTTTTTTCCCCAAAACAGCATATTCACTGGCACATGTTGTCCAAGGAAGTTGTGGATGCTCCATCACTGGATGTGTTCAAGACCAGGCTGGATGAGCAGCCTGGTCAAGTGTGATATGTCCCTGCTCACGGCAGTGGGGTTCAAACTAGATGATCTTTAAGGTCTGTTCCAACACAAACCATTCCATTATTCTATGATTCTACAATATTAAAGAGTCTGCTGATTTTAGCTGTGGAGTTCTGCTACTGTTCTGAATAAGATATTCTATCATGTATGCATTCTAGTAGCATTTCATGAGATTTGTTAACTAAAGAAAAAAATCAATATTGATAAGCTTTTTTAAAATAAGGCTTGAAATGAAGTAGTAAATAAAAACCATCTAGTTATTGATCTTCTCTACTTGAAGCAAGCTTTCATAAATAAGAAATGCCATAGTTCAGATAGACCAGTTCCCCTGTTTCTTGTCCCCATAATTTTGGTTTTGAAATTAACTCACCAGTTAAATGGAGCTAACATTCAACATGTTTAAAAATACAACTAAACCTATGCATTACTCAACACCTTAACTTTTAACAAAATTGATTTTTTCAAGTTTTTGGCTATTTCCTTTCTTTTCATTATGTTCTCAGAGCATTTCTGCATGTCCTGAGAAGCACAAAGCCACCATTACAAGCCTCACTACAGTGGAGGCATTCCTCACTGAGCCCCAAAGAGTAATAATTAATTTTCGTATACTGTTTGATCATAGCAACAGAAGCAAAGGTGAAACCCCTACCCACCAATGAGCTTAACATAGATAGTGACTCCCTGTCACTATCCAAGTTCAAATCCTGAATTGGCCCCAAACATCCAGATAGTGTGCTAGAGAACTTCAATGACCCAAGTTCTCAATCTTGCACACTCTCTGAATAAAAAGAAAATTTAAAAGCAGATCATTATTGAGATTTAAGCGAGATGAACAATCCTAATCCAAAAGCAAAACTGAAGCTGGTATTCATGTCTTAAATGGAACTACTCTAGTGAATGGTTACTGAAAAAAATCCAGCTCACCAAAATATTAATTAATATCACGTACTTTTCTTTTATCTTGTTGATGAGTGGCTCAATATATGTAAATTACTTCATTATATTCTATTGCTTTAGAAAATTTTCCAGAAGTAACAGTTTTGTAAAGACCCATAAATGCCCATAATTTCTTACAAGAGGGTGAAAGTTCAGAGAAAATGATGTAGCTCATCTTCCTTTATATCCACAAATCCCAAAATTCATCTTTGTAGAGTATGAGCTGAAAAAAAAGGCTCTTTTGCCCTGAGCCACTAACTGTGACTGCCTAGGTACTCCAACTCCAAAGAATGAAGAGCACTGAGGAAAAAAAACCAAAACACTGTAGGAACAAGGAAAAAAATGAGCCATTAGTTTAATTCTGGTTTTGTTTATTTCAGAGTGTATTGTCAGTATGAAGTGGAGCCAGGAGATTGTTTTAAGAGATATGCCTGTTGTGATTGTCTCAGAAATAGTAACCTTATAACACAGATAATAATGGTTTTAGAATATATTTTTGAAGTGACTGAAATGCTACTTGGTATTATGGGAGGACATCTGCAAAGAGGTCAGGCTTGCATTGCATTCGCCACCAGGAAAAGTGGAACTGGAGTGGTACCTGGCAAACAGTTCATCTCCCCTTTGATCCACTCCCCTAGGTGAATGTCATTGATGATATTACGCAGCTTCGGAGAGGTATCCTTCCTTCCCTAGAGTTCAGCATCAGAATCAAGGAATCTAATTTAATCTGGGAGCAGAGACAGCAAATCATGCACAGAACAGGAGTAAGACACTTTTGTTATCTTGCTGTACTTGTAAGAACCATACTGCGTGGCAGAGAGCAGAGCACCATGTAGTCTCCTGTTTCAGTGGTCCCTCTGGCTACCCTTGACTGTGTGACAAGTGTCACTCCTGAGAGCGGGAAATCCCCTGACACTCCATGAAGAGAGACAGCAGCAACAAGTGTCACATCAGAAACTCCAGCAAAGTTTCCAGGGACACTCTTGGTTTCTGTGGCGGTGGTCAGTGCAGACCTGACCTGGCATGGCTTTGCAGCACAAAGAGATGGCTACAATCAGCTGCTCTCTCCAAAGCGGTTTGTCAGTGAGTGACACCCATTTGTGGAGGCAGAGGCAAGGAATGTGAGGTAGAGCTGCAGGCAGACCAGAGGCAGTGTAGGGATGGGGTGCAGAATGGGACTTTCAGGCCCATGACTGTACAGATGACGGAAAAAAGGAGGCTCTCTACTAAGCCAATCACAGGAGGTAAACAGTTCCTGGAAGCAGATAGTGGAGCAAATTGCACTACACTGGGCAGATTTGCTTCTAGAACAGTTGTAGCTTGCACACAGGGTCTCACTACCCTTTTCCTAAGTGTTTACTCCCTGTCCATGTACGGAGTAGTGTCCTGATGTACATCCTACACTCCAGAAGACACAGATGCTACTGATTTCCTAAATACTTCAGCATTAAACGTAATATTTTGGTATTTATCATCCATATCATTTTGTGTGGGAACAGCAGAAAGCTGTGAGAATCTGAGGAAGAGTTAGAGGGTCCTATTTAGAAACCAGTAAAACATGTCTTTGTTCAGAATCTGGAAAAAGCATGTTAAATATGGCGTTCCCAATATTTTCACACACCTTTGCATTCAACTAATTTCCCTGTGTCTTTTGAAAAGTCAGTCTTCCATTCCCCAAATGTATCAGCTTATCTCTGAGGTATGGCAAGACAATGAGAGAACATCACTCCACTGCATAGTACCTTTACCTGCTCAGCTTTCCAGATAAGAGCTCCAGGTAAGTCCTTATCTAGTAGCAGTCAGAAAGCTGCTTTTCTTCAGGAATACAGTACAGCAAAGTATATACCTGAGAAAACAGCCATATTTGCAATTTGCTTCCTAAAAGGTAAGTGTCAAACATGGTAAAAAAGAGAAAGTTGTTCTAAGCATCAAGTATCGTCTACAATCATTTGTGGGTATTTTGAATGATAGTGGTATTGCAGATATCTCTCTTTTAGAAATACTGCACTGAGTTAGTTTTAGTTTGTATTTCAATTTCACTGCTGCAGATTTCACATAACGCTTCCTATAGTCTCTCAACATTGTTCTTTTTCTCCTATTCCATTTTGCAGTCCTTCTGAGCTCTTTGTCAGTAGATTATGGTGGATGCTTTTCATTTCCTGTATCTTTCTGGGTATTTTTTGGACTTCTGGAAGTCAACCAGCCTTACTATAGTAGGTCTCATGAGGCCATTCATTCTCACCCTCTTCCAAGTCTCCACAAATTAAATAGCA
This sequence comes from Merops nubicus, assembly GCF_000691845.1. Taxonomy (NCBI): domain Eukaryota; kingdom Metazoa; phylum Chordata; class Aves; order Coraciiformes; family Meropidae; genus Merops; species Merops nubicus. The sequence goes on along the minus strand of NW_008587456.1, from coordinate 12,282 downwards.
GCTTTCTGTAAACTAACACTTTTAAATTACTTCTATTCACACACATAGAATATTCTGCTTTGCTAAAGAAGATTTCAAGACAGATCTCAATGGTTTGCCTGCCTGAAAAGGTTATCTTTTTTTTTTTTCCTACAACTCTCCTCACAGCGAGACACCACCAGTAAAAAAACACCATCCCTCAGGAAATTTCTCTCAAAAACAAACCAGTCCACTTTCACCTGTGTTTATTGCAAAATAGATACTGAGGAAGAAATCACAAGAGATGCTTTCTGAGATATAACTAAAATGAGAGTTTTGGGCAACTATTCATTGCACGTCATTGATGTCTGTATGCAATACACCCAAACTACCTGCACTAGTCCCTGATTTTGATGCAAACAGAACATGTTGAAAATAGCCTCTTTTGCGTGTTTTTTTTTGGACAGACCAAAGACAAGCAGAAATATGTACTCAAATAAACAAACCTGTATCAGTGGATTTCATCAGTACAGACAGAAAAAGGTAGCAAAGCAAGAACCTGAGAAAAAAAAATAGACGTCATTGTAGTTTCCCATTAGATGTGTTAACCATTTCTGCAAGCAGAACTTTTGATTCCTTCTTTTTCCATTGACAGAAGCTTCAAGTGAAATTCAATTTATGACTGGTCCTCTTATGGCTGAAATAAAAATGAAAAGTAGCGACAATTTTTTTTCTTAAATGACTGAACATAGAAAGAATGCAGAATATATAATATAAATGTTCTATACACCACACATATACTGTGAGGGGCACTAGATCACAAACAGGCTGAATTCATACTGTGTAAATGGCACAGAGCAACTGTAAAGCACTGAGTGTGTATCTTTGAGGACTGTATTGCAACAGTATCTCTATGCAAATTCTGGCACCCTTGCTCTGCACAGGCCTCTTCTTACTACTGACATAATGTTGAAAAAGCATTACAGACTTTTAAAAGAAAGATATGTTAAAGTTAGGCAGTAACAGGCACAGTTTCAGATATTCCAGAGGTTGTTATAGCTGTTGTAATTAAATGTTTCTAGCAGAAACAGGGCAGCCATGAAACACATCACCACTGGAAGGGCACAAAGCAGTTCAGCATCACTTCATGCTACTTTTTCTTGAGTTATAGGCTCTCAGATCCACAGCACAGACAACCAGCTTCTCTTTCAACATCATTCATCATTACTTTCTACAGCAGCTTTATTTGTAGGCTTATATGAAAAAAGTATGTTATGATGTACATGGACATAAAAATCAATATGAAAAAGGTTTAATTCATTTAGAGTTTTGGCCAGGAGCCCCGAGTGACTTTTAGTTTAATAAGGATAACTTTATTGTTTTCTGCCTTTGGTCATTGATGCTAGCAGAGTTATTCATAGAACATAATTTTAAATATGGTAAAAGATGTTTCAAAAGATTCATAACATATTTCCTTCTTGATTCCCTCAAATAATGAATAGACAAATATAGTACTTGACCTTGCTATTTTTCACCCTAAACCAAATCTTGAGCTATCATCAGAATGAGAGAACAAGAAGAAACACCACCATTTTTGTCTTTCTGAGCCCATGCCATGTCAATGAACACACTCAATTGGAATTCAAAGTTGAGACCAGATGTAGAGTATACAATACACTATTTCAAGGACCCCACAAGAATTGAAATTAAATAACACAAAAGAAACAGCAGCCATGTTTTAGCACGTGGTGCTTGGCTTTCCAGTGAAAGAAAAGTTAGTCGGCAAGATTGAAAGATCACATCTAGATGATGGCTGTCTCCAAGCCAGGGAAACTATAGAAGGTTAATACTTCAGGAAAGGAAATGAGAGTGACAACCCTTGCATTGAATACATCACCAGTTTAAGAAAAAGCTGTAATTGATTCTTGGACATTTAAGCTCATGTTCACTGAGCAATAAGTAAACAGAGAACAGACCTGACCTGAGGCCTGTGAAGCCACATGTATTAATAGTGAACAGTGAATGTGACTGAACATCGAAGAGGTGCTGACAAGTGATCCAATGCCAGCCCAAGTACTGCACTAATCCAAAACAGAGTGACCTAAATCTTAAAAAAAATGTCTCCTAGTAAATGTTGATAAATTAGAAAATAGCTCATTTTTGAAGCTTTAGGCGCAATACAGGCATACTTATCAATAACTGTCTAAATATGAGCCAGTGATGTGCCCAGGTAGCCAAGAAAGCCAACAGCATCCTGGCTTATATCAGACATAGTGTGGTCTGCAGGACTAGGAAAGTGATTAACCCTCTCTACTTGGCACTGGTGAGGCCACATCCTGAACACTGTTTTCAGTTTTGGGCACTGTAGAAGTAGAAAGTAGAAAGAAAGAAGAAAACCATTGAGGTGCTGGAGTGTTTCCATAGAAGGGCAACAAAGCTGTCAAAGGGTCTAGAGTACAAGTATCATGAGGAGAGGCTGATGGAACTGGGGCTATTTAGCGAGGAAAAAAAAAAAAAAAAAAAAGGAGGCTCAGGGGAGACCTTAGTGCTCTCCACAATTACCTGAAAGGAGGCTGTAGGAAGGTGGGTCTCTTTTCCCAAGTAGGAAGCGATCGGACAACAGAGAGTGGCCTCAGGTTGCTCCAGGGGAGGATTAAGTTGGACATTAGGAAAAATTTCTTCACTGAAATGGTTGTTAAGCACTGGAACAGGCTGCCCAGGTGTTTTGCCAATCAGATACCCCATCAGGAAAGACAAGGCTATCAACAAAAAAATCAGTATAAATTGATTATCTATTTTTGATAATCATTTTTTATAATAATTTTTGATCTATTTGATGTTGAAGGTCTTTTCCAACTTAAATGATTCTATGATTCTAAAATATTAGTAAATGATTTTGAGAAGCTGTCTTTGGAGCCACATCTAATAATTACTGTTCTTAGGACTACGAGGTTCCTCAGCTATAGTAAAAAAGGATATTCACACACTGCCAACCCTCCTAATAAAAAGACAGAAGAAAAGGGCATCTGCTGCAGAGTGATTTTACGTGGGGTAGTTAAAAGAAACGGTACAAAATGTCACCACTGGTAACATCAGAAGGTGCCAAGATTCATCTTTCATAGCTCGAGGTGTCAAGAAATCAGGTCTCTGAATCTAAACTAATCACCTTCAGCTCCTGTTATAATCAATGGGGAAAAATACAAGCACTGACCAAACATAATTCATCTGAACTGTCTCAGATATCTGTCTCAGGCATTTACATCCAGCAGCTACATGAAATAAAATGTTAGACTGTTTCACTATAATTAATGTGTCGGTGCCTAAGTAATAATCTCCATTTTCATCATAATATGCTGTAATATAATTTTCTTTTATATAAATGTTTATTTGACATTTATGGTCTTAAAAGTTTACGATAAGGGAAGAAGCATGGAAAGCTGGTCTCCAGGATCTCAATCCCTTCCCTTCTCTTCCAACAGTCATTGGGAAAGTAACACAATACCAGTAACAATGATTCTAAAAAAAAATAAAATAATACCACAGTGGTCACTAAACAACTCATAAAAATCATACGACTATTTGAGGAGAGAGAAGCTGGAAATACGCTTGACTGTGCTATACAATATTTATTATTATTAAACTGACAGTTAAATGACAGACAGAATAAAATGTTTCCTCAGAGTAAGCTAGTTAGCCTTCCTGCCTCAGTTTCCCTAGCCACATACTGGTTTTTATTAAATACCAGTAAGATTAAGAATCTGCCTTATATGATCAATATAAAAGATATTATAAATTCTATAGCAGAATGTTTTCCCAACAAGAGTGAAATAAAAATACATTTCTGCTGGCAAGTGATTTATCAGTAGTTCAGACCTTGGGTTATGCAAGAATATATCATAAACTCCCACCTACTTATGTTCCAGTAGTCACAAACACTCTTTGCTTTCCACATAATTTTAAAGTTACTAAAAGATTTGAGAGCTCCTACTGTTTTCAGTATAGAAACTGTATACTATAATTACTGTATCATTTCAATAATACTCAAATATAAACCTGCTTATACACAGCATCTCACTTCTATGCTTAAGGGAACTGGAAGCTAGAAAGTTTACTGGAATGCTCTACAATGATGTGCATTAGACATGAAATACTAATTATTAAATGTCTTCAATTATGGTCTGGTTTTCAGATATTCAAAAGATATCTAATCCCTTTGGCATTTCCTTTATTACTACCCTTGGCTCTATATTCTTCGCTGCAAAATTAAAACACTTCATCCCACTCCTGTGTAATTTTTTTTCATTTCTGCTACTCTTCTTGCCTGAGGCAGGAATGTATACATGTGAAAGATTACTTCAGTCTTGTCACTAGCACTTGTCACACTTCATTCCTCTTCAATGCAAATCCATACACATGCACACCCTTGAGGGCTTAATCCCTGACGTCTAATGCACAGGCACATATCAACACAAGCCCTGAAAAATCAGGCTTGCTGAAGTCCTTTTCCACAGGGGACAGGACTTGAGGCAGTGCACAGGTTAACTGTGTTTCTTCTACAGAAGAGAAATATTTGCATACTGGGGAGTTGAGCTCACTCAGCGTGGTTGGATAAGTTTCCAGTCTTCTGAGTTTCCCTTGTTGTTCAAAACCAGGACCCAATGCCACACAGTAGACTGAAAATTACTTTTTTTATTCATGCCTCTGCTAATCTTGATCATTCCAGAATGTAAAATAAGCCTTTTTGAAATATCTCATAGCAAGTCACTCATATTACTTAGAAATTTATAATATGAGCGATCATAGTCTACAATTACAGAGCTAAATTTATCTTCCAAAACCACCTTTTGAAAAACAGCTATTAATGAGGAGAATAGAGAGAAACAAATGTTGAAGGAGATGAAGCGTTAGAGCAAAAACTGAATATACTGAACTTTGTAAAAATTATATATGGCATTGTTTACACATATAATCTTATATTTAAGACTATTTATAGCTTTCTTACGATTGATATTTTCCCTTTATAAAATCTCAGCCTGTAAGTGTACTGCCTTCCTATACTCTTTGCTTATGTTCACAAACAGAAATGTTCTGATTGTTGAATTTTCAGCTCAGTAAAAGTTTTCCTCAACTGAGCAGGAAGAAGTGTTTCCCACGCTAATGGTATGCTCACAGTTTGGTCTCCCTGTTTGCAGAGCTTCCCATTGAAACTCTTGGATTTGTGTGGGAAGTAGTTTTTATTGCTTCGTATTGCACTAGAACCTTTTGTGTTTGTGGATGAAGATATACCAGAGTGCAGGAAACCACATCTATATCTGTTTCCCTGTATACCGCACCTGAGAGATGTGGAAGAATAATGAACAAGCTGTAGGCTTCTGCAAGCCTGCGTCACTCCTATTAGATTTCAGCTAGGGGTGCAGCTGAAAGAGGCTGCTCCCAAACCACCCGTTTTCTCCTTTCATCTTCTGCTTTGTGTATGTACCAGCTAACACCACACCTATTTCAAATCCAGTGCGCACACACTTATAGCCACTTCTGGAGTTTACCATCTCCACACACATCTGGGGAGTGTGCAAGGAAGAATATGAAATGATCAGATCTTAATGGTGTCCATGTTATACATTTTGCTTACTGTAAATCCACCTAGTGACTTACAAAAACCATAGGGTTTTTACAGAAATCAGAAATTTCCAGATTTTCATCACTTCTGTGTGAGTCAGGTGATGCAGAGAATCATCATCTGCATAACAAAAAGGACATTTTGCATTCTTCCTTCCTAAAGGATGTGACGTCCATGGACTGTGGGAACAGCAAGAAAGGTCTTTACCTTGCACTGGGTTCCAGTGCAGGGATGAACTGCTAGACTCCCTCACTGGGAATCAAATGATACTGAGTTGTGTTTCAGGGTTATTTGAAAGTTGAATACTTTCCTGAGGAATTGTTTCTGCAGTGATTGCCAATTTTCTGCTTGAGAGGTTTATGATCAAATAGTTTCTGGCAGGAGCTTTTTGTTGGGTTCTTTCAGCTGCTGGTTTTCAGAGGACGTTTGCTAGTGAATGTTCAAATTTCTTCTGCTGTTTCTGTTAACATTTACAGAACAAATTTCAACACCTGCTAGAAGATGTGAGGCACTGATAAAACAGATATGGAGAGGATATGGGATCGGCTGTGGCAGGAAATAATAAGTAGAGTACTGCACAGAAGAAGATAAAGGTACAAATTCAGTGAAAGATGCTAAGCAATTTAACATTAAAAAGAAAAGGCTTGATATTTATTTTAAACTAACTTCAAAAGGGCCCCTGCTGGCTAGTAGGACACCTTTGTCCCACATATCCTCCCAGGATAAGTTTATTTCCAATGAAGTTTTCAAGAAGTACATGCTGAGGTCACTTTTAGGCATCTGAGCACAGCTGTTACAACAACAAATCTAAATTATAGCATTTATGCTGAGATGCACTTGTGAAATCAGGGGCAACTAAAAATCAACAGTTTACTTAGCACACAGTAGGCATAAAAATGCTTGTTTATGCTGTGGGATTCAACACAAAGTGAGACACACTAAATAACCTGGCACTTGCATGGGGCAATATTATAATAATTATTTGATTCCTCTGCTGTATACAGCAGAAGGCTGAGTAAATGAGTCACACTTAAGTTAATACTGGACATAAAAATAAACCATTAAGAGGCCATTCCTATATCATTTGCATTTACAGGGAAAGCTGTTTTAAAACATACATCCTTAGAAAACTGAGACTCACTGTGGAGACTTGAGATAAGCTGAAAAAAAACAGTAGTTACCATTATTCTCTGGAGATAATCCCAGAAGCTGAGGAGGTGGGATGGCCATTACAGTGGTGAGCAAGCAACTTTATTCATTGTGGATTCTTCTTTTTGTCATTTGTTTTAAATTGGTTTTGGTTTTCTTCCTAATTGAATGTAATGCTTGTGAGAGTTGGGCTGACAAGGTTGGAAAATCAACTCCAATATGTGCATTCTTGAAATCAGCAGAGCAAAGGTAGAACTGTGCAGTGTTGCCCAGCTAAATATGCCCTGTGTTGTGAGCTGAGGAAGAAAACATTAGTACGTCTCCAAAAATGCTCATGTTTTCTCTGACACAAATATCTTGTTCCAGCAACTGCATTAAAAACGTGTTTACTGGCTAAATATAGTTCTCATTCACTTTCAGAATCAATTATATCTAACTGGAGATCTACCTGTAAATCACTGACTATTATTATAATTGTCAGCCTTATCTGTATTATTATTATTATTACTCTATTCAGAGCCAAGATACTACTTTGTGATAGGCTACGTACTATAGACTATGTGTGTATATTTGCATATGTGCTACAGTAAATGACAGGTGCCACTCTGGGGTTGGCTAAGGCCACAGCTTGGGAATCATCTGTGGAGCAATCCCATTATGCATCAGTGAAAGTCTATTCCCAGAGAGATATGATTTCCTTTCATGAACTAGATAGGTGACAGATGAAGCAGGACCATTTTACAGAAGACCCAAAGCGCCGACAAATTAAATGAATGGCTAGCTTAAGATGGGAAGTAAGTGCAGCCTTTTTGGAACATCATGAACATACCTTCTAAAATGGCAACACCTTTAGTTGGGTAGACTGCTTCAGTGACACAGCCTAACTCCTCCTGTTTTCTTCTGTCCAGATGAATATGTCCCTACTGGCAAAGTTTCCACATCCTCTATGGGCAGTCCTCTTGGACAGAAAAAAATGCAGTATCTGATTTGTTTTCTCATCTTTCTCCCACATATTCTCTTCCTTCATTCCTTTTTCAAGGCACACTTTCATCCTCTTCATGACAAATTTGCCACAGGAGGCATAAAAAATATTCTCTGTTCACTGCCATTTACTGCTTCTTGTTCCTGCTCTGTAGTTGTTTCAATATTTTCTCTACCCACACTACTGAGAGATCTGTTTTAATTTTCTTGTAGCCATCAGTTACCCAAAGTATTTAGTTTCTGCTTCATGGTTTCTTGCAGGAATCTTCAGCTAGTGTTTGTAATACAGTTTCCACATCTTTGGGAAACTTCATCTTGATTTGTTCAGAAACAGTATTGATAATTACTATGATAAACCTCATCTGGGAAATCAGCCACCTTCCTGCACCTTAACTCTTTCCAATATTTGATATGCACTGCTTCTAACTCTCCATTAACAAATTTTGTCTTAGCCAAACCACAGACAGATAAAGACAATTAATGTATTGACATAATACAACATTTTCATTGCATCTTTTTCAAAGCATTGGATTTTTTTTTTTTCATATTTAAAGCAAAGAGAGGGCAATTTAGAAATATTCAGAGATAATCTGTGACAGGAAAAAGATGACAGGCAGATACTAAGCTTTTCTAACAGGGGGGCAAACTTTACCTTCCAAGTAAAGGCTGAGGCAGTATTTCAGTTAATTCTTCTCAACAGTGAAAAATCTGTTCAAAATAAGCCAAATAAGAAAGCACAAGGTCCCAGATGAATATACTTATTACTTTGTGTAACCTTCTCAACAAAGCTATCAAGGCTAATGGTAGCACTAATAAGAGAATGCAAATCAAAAGCAATCCCTGGAGCAATTCATATCCAGTCAGCAAGAGGGAATGCAAACTGGTCTCTGAAAACTAACACCCTGTCAGATGGGAATAATGATGAGAGAAACTCAGGATTACATTTTGGTAGTTAAAACAGATGTACCAATACACCCCATGTTTTCTTCACTGGTTTCCTGTTACAGTCCTCTGGCTTTAATAAATGAGCAAGTCAAAGATCAGCCCCTGCTAATTGGGATGTAGACACTTGCAGGTCTGCCTGCTGCAGAGAGCCACTAATTCTAAATTACTGCTTTCGAACTTGATGTTGGGAGTCATGGTTACGGCACTATGCATAAATCATAAAGCTTCAGAGGAGACTACCTATGAAGCCTGCTGTAATTCACGTATTT
>NW_008587456.1:2653-3332 GCF_000691845.1 Merops nubicus | reverse complement strand
ACGCTCGTATTTGGGGGGGGGGGGGGTGAGAAGATACACTGTACTGCATATTTTCTCATCATTAAATTGGTATTATGCCACTAGTCAAGGGAACAAGAAAAAGAATCTTCTTAATGGTAATGTTCTTCTAATAAAACAAAACAGATGTGTATTCAATCCTTCTGGGAACATGGAGATGGGTGCCTTAAAACTGGCTGTTGTCAACTACTGGTAGTTTTTTCCTGAGTCAGAGGAACTTACTCAAAGCATTAGAGGAAATGCTAGCATTCAGGCATGATGTGAAAAAGTATTTTAGTTTTGTGAATAATAAAAGTCTTCACAGCTTTAAACTTAAGGACTTGGCCAAGGTCTGTAGCAAACTGCAGGACTGAGCCCATAATCTCAAACATGACAATAAATATCTCTGTGTCAGGGCATTCTGAAACTTAGATTTTAGAAGAATGCTGATTTTATTTTTTATTTCTGTATTTTGCCTTGTGTTCTGTAAGTTAAAGACTTCCTTGTTTCTATGTTACTGAATCAACATTTTTTTCAATACAAGTTTGATTCTTAATACAACTTCTCCCAGTAAAAATGTATAATTTCAAGATGGCCATGTAGTTAACCTTAACCGTAGTTAGAAAGAGATGATAAAAAAGTATCTCTTATCCTCTGTATGCATTATATACTGAAATCTTTC
>NW_008587456.1:0-2622 GCF_000691845.1 Merops nubicus | reverse complement strand
CTATATCTGTCTATCCTGCCACACTGGGCGAACAATGTGTTACCTTCCATGAGGAGACAGAGAATTTATTTACACATGACTTTTACTATACCTTTTCCTTGGTCTTTCTAAAGGGACAGAAAGGGTCTTGCAGGACTGTAATGTGTGCTGTATGGTTATTAGTAGCCGGTGATGCACTAATACAAGAGTTTATTGTACTTCAAATTTTTACCCTATACCTCCTATCTTCTGTCACAAGATTTAAATTCAAGAATATTTTTTATAGAGTCTTTATTTAGATGCTTATAAAACATCTGTATCATCTTTGTGTCCTTTGTTCCCCAGGGAAAAAGCAGACTTGCAACCAGTGATATCTGCTGGCTATAACTGTTGGCAAATGCAGACCTCATAAATGCAGGCCTAGGCAACACCACAGTGCTGTGAATGCTATCCCTTCTCTCAAGGCACTTTGTGCAAAGGCTAGGGTTTGTGAATCACAGATTTTCATTTATTGAAAAAAAATTGCCTTGTGATATGATGATGATGTCATACAATGATTGTGACAGCAATGTTCTTAACTGTTTCAGTTACCCTTGTAACCCAGCACAATAGTTATAGCTGAGACACTTGTGAATGGTCTGTGCAAGCTGATTTGAAGACACTGCCATCAACCTCTGGCTATTTTGACACAAGAACAGCTGGCAGCAGCTGTATAAGTCCCCTAGCCCCTTGCTCCTGCTCTAACCTCCAGCAGCATTCTGAAATCTGTACTGAACACATGATGGGACGTGACACCACTTCTAACATGCCAAGCCTGATTAAAGTGAGGTAGACCTGGCAAACTGCACATTCCTCAGGGAGAAAGACCTTTTTCCTATTCCCAGACTTCAAAGCAGCACTAGACTTTGCCATAGAAAACAGAGTGAAATCCCAGCCCTGTCTGAGGGCACTTCTGCAGGAGATAATGTCACCACTTTCCCAGTTACTCCTGAGAATTCTATCCAATGGTCCTTAGCACCTCTTTTCTACCTGAGGAGGACTCCTGAAGGAGCAATCATCCCTAGCCTGAGGCCATTCTGGCACTATGGAAAGGAAGCCTGGGACAGCTGCTGGAAGCTCATCGACTAACATCACAAACAATTACCAGGATTTACCCAGGTTTTAAGGTCTCATGTCTATTCCATACAGACACCAAAACCTATATGTGCTTTTCCTCAAGTTTAACTAGCAATAACATGCATTTTAATCTTTAACTGAGTTTTGTTCACATGTAATCTCTTTTATAAGAGTTTGTCCTAATATCACCTACTAACCACCCCCAACACATGCAGGTAAAGACTAAAATGTTGCTGTAAATACTAGACTATTACTGTTACTAAGATACTAATAGAATCTTTAATGCCAGCTCTACCTCCTTAATACCAGATCTGGGAGTAATCATGCAAACATGAAAACAATCCTATCGACTTGACATTTACACAGAGATAATAATAAGACTCAAGGAGCATTAGATTTTTAAAGAAGGAAAAAAATATGTTGCCATTATTTATCTACACAAAATAATAAAGACACGTTTTTAACATATTTCTAAGAGGCAGAAGTTGGATTATAAATGCACAGAAGTGGCAGTGATCCAGACAGAGCTTCTGGGAGATTCAAGGAGAAAAGAAGCAGACGTAATTGTTAACAGGTTCTTTTCCTCATGCAGTTTGAGTCCTCCAGAAATTTTATCTATAGACCTTTTTAAATTTCTGTGAACCACTTATTGCCTCAGTAGAGTAATAGGACCCATTCTAAGGGTAGTTGAGAAACATGAAAACTTCAGCCCTTCAATAGCAGTGAGTTTAACAGGAAAGTTTTCAGTCTAGAACTTATGAGCTCCCTTGTGTATAGCTATGAAGCATATATGTTTCTTAAACTACAGCTATTTGGTCTAAGGAGCTTACAAGCCTAATTTCTAGCCAAGTCATAGAATCATAAAATCATAGAATCATTTAGGTTGGAAGGGACCTCCAAGATCATCAAGTCCAACCATTGAGCCATTAGGGCTCTAAAGTCCTCTGCTAAAACAGATCAGAATCTGTCAGGGTTGGAAGGGACCACAAGGATCACCCAGTTCCAACCCCTCTCCCATGAGCAGGGACACCTCCCACTAGATCAGGCTGCCCAGAGCCTCATCCAGCCTGGCCTTAAAGACCCCCAGGGATGGGGCCTCAACCACCTCCCTGGGCAACCCATTCCAGGGTCTCACCACTCTCATGGGGAAGAACTTCTTCCTCACATCCATCCTGAATCTGCCCACTTCCAGCTTTGCCCCATTCCCCCTAGTCCTGTCGTTACTCGATATCCTAAAAAGTCCCTCCCCAGCTTTCTTGTAGGCCCCCCTAAGATACTGGAAGGCCACAATAAGGTCACCTCGGAGCTTTCTCTTCTCCAGACTGAACAGCCCCAACTCTCTCAGTCTGTCCTCATAGGAGAGCTGCTCCAGCCCTTGGATCATTCTCATGGCCCTTCTCTGGACACGCTCCAGCAGGTCCACATCCCTCTTGTAATGGGGGCTCCAGAACCGGATGCAGTACTCCAGGTGGGGTCTCAACAGAGAAGAATAGAGGGGGAAAATCTCCTCCCTCGACCTGCTGGCCA
>NW_008587455.1:18946-19194 GCF_000691845.1 Merops nubicus | reverse complement strand
TTTGTGCTGCCGGTCGCTCGCAGGCCCTGAGCCGGGGGAGGCTTTGCTTTACCGTCAGACTTCACCGGGAGCCGACCGAGCCTCTCGTGCATGGTGCGTGCTCTTCACCCTCCCTCGCCGAAGTTTACTTTAGCTGAAGGAGAGGAGAAAGAGTTGACTTTGCCAGGCGCAACCGTTTGTTTGTTTTCTCGGCCTGCTCCTGCCCCCTCCCCCAGCGGAGAGCCGCTGTTGGCGTTCCCATTTCTGCC
>NW_008587455.1:0-18729 GCF_000691845.1 Merops nubicus | reverse complement strand
TTTAATGACACACAGCAGCCAGTAGCTGCCAGAGCACAGAGATTTACCTGTGCCACAGCAGCTTGAAAGAATCCAGAAATATTGGCTAAAATGCATGTGGACTTGGTTAATTTTTTAGTTCTCCTTTCATGCTTCTTCCTTTTTTAAATGGAGGGTGAAGGTGGGAGCTGAAGAAGCTGGTTGCTGGGCCAGGCTGCACCCTCACCAGGTTTGCAGGTACAAAAGCTGGAGTGGTTGGTGCACTGCTGGGTGCCACCCTCCAGAAGGCCCTCACCAGGCTGGGCAGTGGGTTTGACAGGAACCGTATGAAGTCAACATCTGGACGTGGACCTGGGCACCTGGCTGTGGCCAGCCCTGCTTGAGCAGCAAGGGGCAGGTCCCCTCCCACCCCTACCCCTCTGTGGTTCTGAGCAGACTCAGCATTCCAGAGCAGGGAAGGGGAGCTGGAACCACGCTGCCAAAATTCCAGTTCTGCCCTCTACCCGTTATGCCCTGGTTATATTGTACAAGTTGGAGAAGATTTCTTTGTCAAAACCAAAAACAACCCCCGAAACACCTCAAATTCTGCCCAAATCTGTTGGAAAAGGCTAAAAAAACCAAAATGTCTAACACCTACTGATACAGTAAGTTGCCTCCTCATCTGGGTTCAACTCCCAGTTTGCAAGAAGGCATCTCCTCTGCTGCCCAAATGCTAATGCTCACGGGCAAAGGACAGCTCCTACATGCCCACACACAGTTCATACAGTAAAAACAGCCATTAACCACAGTTACCATAATGAGCAAGCAAAACCTAGAAAGAGGAACCTGCTCGCCACTTCAGAGTTCATCTTCTGAGCTGTAATTTCTTTTCATCATCTCATCTGTCAAACTAGTTTTCAAGTCTATGACAGAGTCACAGGGAGGCAGCACCGAGCATTTTATAATGTTCTTTCAAATCTGCAAAGCTCACATTGTCATACAAAATTGCTGTAGGAGCATGCTGCAGGTCAGATCCTTATATGCTACTTCATAAAAAAAATAAAGCCTTTTTTTTTTTGTTTGTTTGTTTTACAATTTATATGTCACACCTTAACTTAGAAATAAGAGGGAAAACAGAAGCATCAGCAATGCATTCTTGAATTTTTAAAATTGTTGGGGGTGGGGTGAGATGTTTGACACTTTCACTGAAAGCTTCTTCTCTGCTCATCTTGTCATCTTTATTGCACTAGCTCATGATTCTGATTTCATGAAAGTCAGGAGACATTCAGCACTTTGCCCCTGCAGAACACACTTTTTTTTCTGTGGCAGGAACAGGGTTACACAGAACTACTCATGACGTGTTTGTGTTCTGTGTCCTGTAATGGCCACTAACACTGTTACTGTATGTATAACGCTCTTGAACAAATCAGGTTTCTCATAAATAAAGTTTAATGAATGAGAAATAAAACCCAATTCTCACTTTTACAAATTAAATATTGCAATAAGGATGTTTTCTTAAATCAGACTTGCATTTCAAATAGAAATCTCAGCTACAAAGACCATTAAATACAGCGCTGCAAGGCAGAAAATGAAGTCACATTCAATAACGTGCTGTCTTACAGCTACAAAACTGAGGGTTCCCAATTTTTAGGAAATATTTCTATCCTATAAATACCTCAAATGAACCCCAATGCTTGAAACACAACTTATCTTCTCATGGAAAATTTTTGGGATTTAAATTTGTAGGCCCAACATCACATTGTTTAGAAAGTAAAATCTGTTATTGCACTGTGAGAATCTCGATATCAAATACCTTTTCCACTTGGCAAGGATGATGGAGTACCTGGTAGCCTGACACAGTCTCCTCTGGGCTAGCAGACCTAGAGATGCATCCAGCAGCAGCAGCACGTGTCAGTTTGTCCTGCAGCAGCTTAAAGCAAGTTCTGCCAGAGAGTCTCACTGCTCAGTCAGCAGGGAGCACGTTTGGTTGCTGCAGGTCCCTGGGTCTGTTCCATCTGCAGCGATTACACCTCAAGGAAGTTTATCACTGTGCCTCTTTTCACATAGTCTGAAGCTGGTAAACTCTTGCACCTTTCTTCAAAAGATAACCCTGATCATTTAGGGATCCAATAAAGCTTTCAAAATCAGATACCTGGGAAAGAGAAACAAAAATAAGTATCAAATTGGGAGAATGACTTTTTAATTGATGTAAAGCAACAGTTTAAAAGAACTTGGTGAAATAAAGCGAGCTAAGGATATGTTAGTTTCCTTAGCAAACCCCTGACCTGCTCGGCAGTGGCAACAATCAGTTGCACCCTTTTGTGCTCTATTTACACTTTATGGCATGTAGAAAATACAAGGAGTAACCTATGTAGAAATCTGAGTTCTGAAACACAAGTACCTACCAAAGAAAAGCTGGGTTTCTACAACTCTCACTGATTTCCAAGTGTATGTTACAGCTATGTAACTTTGAAAGGGCAAAATGTATTTTACAGATAAAGGGAAAAAGTAGAACTGACTGAGCTGTATGTAACTAGTTGCTGAATGGATGAATGAAGATGTGAGAAGAGGGCTGGCAGTAGCATGTTCTGTCAGGCAGGATTAGGTACAGCCTGGAGACTGACACTGTCTCACCTCAGCAGGCCAGAGCAGGTTAACCAGGTAACAGCAAGAGCAGCACTATTGCCTTTATGAAGCTCCATAGAATTAGAATTTCCAGAGAAATGAATGTGAACCTCAAGTTCCACAGAACTTGAGTTTCCAGAGAAATTTATTATCGCTGCTTTTCCATTCATTACACCTGAAATCCAGTTTTAAGTTTTAAATTGGTATGTAAGGTTTTTATCATGAACCAAAAAGTAGAATCAGCTATCAGTATTCTTCATTTGGCTGAAGTGCCCCACAAGAACAGAACACAGATCAACTACAGGATAAAACACATTTGTGTCCATGTGTCCTGCATGAAGTTCCTCTCGAGTTATAGTATTAGGATTCTTGAGGCAGGAGGAAAACCCAGAAGGCATATTTGGGCCAGAGAAGGCCAAGCAGAAATGTCACTGCACTGCTGAAATAGAACACCACATCATCTGAATTTGGGAATTAAAATAGGTGCTCCCTGGGGAGCCAGAGGCAGTAAAGTATACTGAAACCAAAATCACCTTTCACGAGACACAGCAGAATCTTGTGAAGGAGCAGCTCCAGAAGCAGAAGCAACAACCCTTAGCAGTGCAAGGAGTTGTTGCAGTCCAACAGCTAGTAAGATTAGTAAAGCTTACAAAGGCATTTCAGGAAGATTTTTCAGCCTAAAAGCAGCAAACACTGCTTATTTCTGGTCATCACAGAGAGGCACAACAGCTGTACCTTCTCCACTTCCCATTTGACAATAAATCAGGTTGACTGGTCTCACAGTTTGTTGCTGGGTTCCAAACTTACTCGTATTTGTAGCTCCTTTGCGATCTCTCGAAGCTGTTGCAAGTCAAAGAGATTGTTGTAAGTTCTCTCTGCAATACTGTTGAGGGCAGAAACAAATCTCTTTGCTTGTGACCGATTGCTCATCCCAGAGCCGTGCTGTGAACGTTCAAAGTCCAGTTTTCCAAACTCATCGGAGTAAGTCCCCAGCATGCTAAAAAGATTAAAAAAGATCAGCAGGAGGTAAATCAAGAGTACAAGGATTTGTTTCCTGAAACAACTGCTTGAGAAAGCTTACAGAGGCCACATAGGAAACTATCCCCTAGTAAGGCAGTCGCTATCTAGGGAACTGAGACTGTACAAATCACTTTTAAGCTGTTCAACTGCAACAGCAGAGAGTAATGACACGAGAGAAATAAAACCTCTCTGGCAGCACCTTGTGTCTAAGCTGCTGCACATGGGTATATGCAAGTGCTGTGATGACAACTCAGAGGCCTAAGCAACTGTATTCAGCCTCCAGTTGGAGGCAGTTTTTAAAGAAGAGCTAACAGATCTGAATATTGACATCATGGGATCATGGGCCTAAACCTGAAAAAGTCATTTCTTCACTGTGCAGATCTGTATTTAGGAAAACAACCCTCTTTTGAATGAATAGCAGTATGATGCTTTATTTGTTTCTAAAAGCAGCATGTGTTACCTATATTTCATTATTTCTATTACATCCTCAGCATCTTCTTTGGTAGATTTCTCCCTTAATTCCAGCCTTGATCGTGCCTTAAAACAAGACAAAAAACACCCCACAAGGGTATGTTTAAGATAGGTTATAATTGATGTGAAAAAAAAAACAAACCCTACAATCAGTCTACAACAAGCACAAATTTTAGGAGCACAGATGGAACCTGAGCCTACAGGATTTAGAGGAACATTCTTCTATTTTTTTAATAGCTTTTCAAATGTCATCTCCTGCATTATTAGGCTGGAGCTTGGAGTTTACTTGCTTGTTAACAGTATATTCTTGAGAAGGAGCAGATCAAAAATAGTGTTTTTAAGGCACAGATTTAGGGAAAAAAAGCAGCAGTTTCAGTTCAAGACAGTGTGCTCCTGCCTGCACTTACTTTTTCTCTTTTTGAGGCAAGTGCAGTTTCTTAGAAGAGACTTAGCTGAAAAGTCAAATCCCTGAACAGAATTAGTTCCATTCTAGCTCAAAACAGAACAATTCTCTTTCCACTCCCTCAGGAGCTTTTTACTTTATAAGAGGTTTTAAGCAACAGTAGTTCTCAAACATTGGTAAGTCTCTTCCATTCTCACTTTTTTTTAAAATAACAGAAAAGCAGAGCAATGAATAAACTGTGAAAAAGTATAGGGTATCAGTAGTAGTTTAGGAATAATCTCTTTGCCCTTTGCTCCCTGAAGTATTAGAGCTTGCATTTACCTCTGTAAGTCGAATCAGGGACTCTAGCTGCCTCGTGGTGATTGGTGTGCTGTCTGCTCCCTGGTTCTGCTTCCGGAGCTCAAGGTAGAATTCCTGGAGGACCTGAGCAGCTTCTGGAGATAAACTTGGGTGAACGTACTGCCGAGCATATCCGACATACTTCCTCAGCAGCTGATGTGGAATGGCATCAAAGTTTTCTCCTGGTAAGATCTAAGCCAATGACAAAGAAGTTAGATTTCTGTCTGTCAGAACCCTATACAATATAAATTTTAATATAAAATCCTCATCTTCTAGGCTTTATCTGGTCAAATCTTCACTGCAAAGGCTTTAGTGCTTCATATATGAACAGTGTACATAAAGAGTCCATACACTGTGCTTAGATGTGTAATTAAACACACTTGGCTATTTCAGAAAAAGCTGCTGAAGCTTCTCATTTGCAATAATAAGTGTCAAATATTATTTAGCTATATCAAGAATTTTTTCTGAAAATGAGAAAACCCATTTTCCCAATCGTTATAAGGTGTAGCCCCACAGAAGATTAAACCATCACTGCTGATGTTCTAATCCCAGGAGTGCACAGGTTCAGCTCCAGTAAGGGAAATTTCTCCCAAGACCTAGCATTTGACAATATCAGCCCTCACACTGATGATCACTTATGTTCAATAAGAAATATGCTTCCTCTCCTGAAATCCCTAAACCTGTCATGAGTTGCAGATGCCCAAAGATTTCTTTACACACTGCTTTATTATAGATTTGTTATATCCAGTCTAGTCAACACAGCATGTCTGCTTTAGAGCATCTCAGCAAAGTATCTTCTCACTACTACAACTGAAAAAAAAACAACTCAGCCAATAAATTCTCTCCTGGGTGGGGATGAAGATTGCCTGAGACATCTTTAGTGGCTCCAGCAGGGTGCCTAATGTTCCTACCGAGTGTCTGTTGTAGCTAACTAGTGGCTGAAGCCTGAAATGCTGCTGCTTTAATTGAGAGCAAATTCCCATGAGGAGAACAGGAGTGTAAGACTGCGGACATCTGGCAGGTCCGAGCGCGAAGAGGAGCCCAGGAAGGGGCCCGGGGAGGGTGGGAGGCCAAGCCCTACCTTGAGCCTGTCGAGCAGCGGTCGGTCGGAGGGGAGCTGGAGCAGGGAGCGCTCCTGGGTGCCGGCAGGGGCCGTGCCGGCGCTGCTGCTCCCTGCCCGCCGCCCTGCCCGCATCGCCAGCACGTGCTCCGACAGCAAGTGGTCGTGGTCTTCGTTTGGGGTGTCCAGCAAAATGAAAACCAGGTCAAATCTCGACAGCAAAGCACTCCCCATTCTAGAGCAAAGACAAGACAACCACACGGTGCTCATGAAGAAGCGGAGAAGTTGCAGCAACTCTGCTCCATTTCAAAGACACTCGAAACAAATCCTGCCTCATTCATTCAGAATAAACTAGAACAGCAACTTCTCTCTCCAAAGCCATGAAAAATTATTACTGTAAGTTTGTGTTCAAGCTCCAGGAAACTAGAAAAGCCATTATAGACAAGCTAGAAGACCACCAGCAGCATCGACTGCTGAATGTGAACTAAACAAGCAGCATTTCAGAGATTGCTCACTTTAAGTTCTCAGACACAGTTTTGGCTTTGTTGTAATGTCCTCCAACTGGGTTGGCTGCAGCAATAATAGACGTCCGAGCTGGCAAACTGCAAACGACGCCAGCCTTGGCAAGGCTGATGCTTTGTTGTTCCATGGCTTCCAACAACGCCTGATGCTGGTTTCCCATCTTATCAAATTCGTCTATTCCACACATGCCTGGAAGCAATTAGCACAGGACAAAAGATTTATTAGAAGAGACATGAGCTGATGGACAGGTGTATGCTACAATCCAGTGCTACATCAGAAGTCCAACCTAGAGTCCTAGGGACTGCAGGAGACATTGGACCAAGTCTCCATTGCAGTGAGGTTTCTTTTCATTTCATGGTGCCACAGCTGAACCTTTATGAAGTTGACCTGGACCTTTAAGAAGTTGACCTGGCTTGCAGAAGCAGTGTCTAGATTACACATTAAGATGACAAAGTGATCTTTTAAAAAATAGAAGTGGACTACATAGCTCATAAGCCAGCTGTTTTTTTCAAAACCAGTAAGAGTCCAGCAGCTACCATTAAGTCAGAAATTTCTCAACAAGGGAATCCTAATTCTTTGACACATTAAGTGAGGCTGGTATGTGAACTGTGGAACTCCAGCTTTATACACCTGGAAAGGCAGGAACCACCTCCAGAGAAGTCACTGGAGAAGCTCAGAACTTCCTGAGGTGTGGAAAGCCAATATCATTCTTCACACTTACATTTTTAGTCCACAGTTACACAAGCTCTGTAGTTAATCTTAGCCTCAGCAGCTCACACAGCCCTGCCCCACACATGGCCATACAAAACCTGCAGCATTACAAGGATTACCTTGATCTCCAAGCACTAAAGCACCAGCTTCCAAGGCAAAATCTCCAGAAGCACCATCTCTAGACAGTGTAACAGTCAGGCCAGAGCTGGTAGAAGTGTTACCACAGACATACACACCTCGAGGAGCAACGTTACACACTGCCTAGAAGAGAAATAAATGCTTTATCCCTCCCCAAGGTGAAGAATTTCATAAGCCTTATTCTAAAGAAACGATTCAAAGTGAAGCCAAATTTGTTTCTTTCTACTTAATGTGGCCCAACAGTGAAGTCATAACTCCTTGCAAGCCCACGAGACATACTTCTGAGAAACAGTAGAAGTAACTTTGGTCACAATACTTGCAGCACAGCCATGCCTGTGTTATTAAAACAACTAGGACCTTGGGCACAGCACTTATATTTCAAAGCTGAAATGTGGGACATGCAATCCATCACAGAACTGCAGACAGATAGTCTCTCTCTCTTCTGGTCCCAAGGTCTATTTAGACTGATATCTTGTCCTAGTGCCCAACACATGCTGCTTCAAAGGCAGCATGCACAGTTCTCCCCACAGCTAGGTGATAAAGGACAGTCCTAGTCTTCTCTATGCCTCTGGTATCCAGAAAACAGCCTACAGTTTCAAACATGACCTAGAAAAGCAAAGTGTGGTAAGCTTGGACAAACATTTTGCGGTTAAATTTGCCTAGAATACAGTTATAAGTAGATATTCCCAGTAAATCTTTATAGTTACTGTTGCCTTTGTTTTATTTAAATGATAAATAAAACCAAAAAGCACATTTTTATATACTCCTCAAAGCGTATTTGTTCAGTACCAGATATGTGAAAGTACTGAAGAATAATAATAAAAACAAACCAAAACAAAACAGAAAATCCCTAGCTCCTATTTTTTCTCCTTGGGATTTTTTTTCTGTGGCAGTGATGACTGAGAGAAGCCTTGTCTCAGGGTGCTATCTGAGGAACTGATTCTGAGCTTTTCTTGGATGACATTCTGTTATTTAGTAACAAATAATTTACTGTATGCCAGTGTCACCATTCAATGAAAAAAAAAAAAACGTTGAAAAATTAGTTTGCCAAGCTGCTTGCATACAACTCCATCACTTTGGTTCAGTCACTGCAAGTCACATCCTAATATAACATGTCCACATTAGAAGCAGTCAGACTTCTTAAATGAGGTGTGCAACGCTGCAGCTCTAGGTGAACTCTGTCCCTCCTTCACTTCCCAGCAACCATGGGAAAAGACATGGGACTTCAAAACCAGTCCATTTAGAATTAAAAGTTTTTTTACTAACTGATTTTGTCAGTCATGCAGAATTGCCCTCCAAGATTAGAACCCAAACACAGCAGTGGGTCCCTTTCCCAAAAACTCAAGATCTGTGCTACCAACACAGAAACAGGGCAAGAGAATGGAAGGAAACCTCACAGAAGATGAGTGACATGGTAATTAAAGTCACTGCCCTAGTTTGAAGTAGAACAGAGCTAATTCTGTTCAATTATTTTACTTTTTAGCTAATCTCTTCTAACCAACTGCACTTTCTGAAGTTAATGGCAGATTTTGGCAGTGTCTGCTTCTAGCAATGGTAACGCTCCACGTTTGGGGTTACTGCCAAGGATTGGTGTGCAGACCAAGGTCACTGCTAAAACTTGTGTACCATGTTGTGGGGTGCAGAAAGTGAAAGGTTGCACCTGCAGGGAGGGCAGATGGGACAGGTGACCCTAAACTAACCAACAAGTTATTCCATCCCATATACATCATATTCAGTATAAAGCTGAGGGATCAAAAGGGTCAAGCTCTCTGCTTCAATGGTCAGCATCTCAGAACTCTCTATGTTTTGCCTCAATCCATGTTTTCCTGACTCCAGTTCCAGAATCCAGCTCCTGAATCTGGTTCCCATCCACCACTGAGTCCAGTCTGGGATTTCCTCAGTGCCTGCTCCACAGCATCAGTGGTGACAGTGACATAACTGCCATCGCGGGGTGGGTTCAATGCTGGTTTTGTACAGATTTGTGGATATTCCCTTTTATTATTATTTTCATTAAAGCTGTTTCAGTTTTCTTCCCCAATCCATAAGTCTTCCTCTTTGGGAAGGGAGAGGGATTAACAGAGAGACATCTGTCAGTCTAGTGGACTTTCTGTACTATCTTACATTTGAGGCACCCTACATGAACAGGCAGCTCAAGCCAGGCTCAAACAACCCTTTAGTCTCAGCACAGCTAACCTACCATGCTTACAAGAACTCAAGATAATGAAGAACCAGAGAAAAATACAGACAATAGAAATAAATGAACCCATACTTGCAGCATTTGACTCTTTCCTAATCCTGGATCTCCAACCACCAGCACATGTGGATCTCCTCGCACTGGGATTCTGTTCTTGTCGTCCACAAACTTCTGACATCCCCCAAATAATGCCAGGGCCAAACCTGCTTTTACAATCTGTAGTGGTACATACCAACACTTGTAAGTATTTGATCATGGTGACCAATGCTGACAGCTCTCTAGAACTGGCTGTAATAACCCTTTCCTTCTGGACAGCTGCCATCTCCTTGTCATTAACAGTGACTGTGAGTCATAGTCACTTGTAAATAGTCCTTGCCCCTGCCCCCCTCCCCAGATGAGCTTTATGAATCTTTTAGGAGTTTTTTTGTGGTATAAATATTTAAAATTGAAGTTGCAAGTAGAAATGTTAAATTACTTACCTCATGGCCATAAATTGCAGGACAAAGAGAGCTGAAAAATAATGAACAGTGTAACATAAGGGGAATATAAATCTTGTATTATTATACACTTTTAGTCAGCTGTTACTGAATTTCCAACAGATTCAGTTTAAATCGGCAGCATCAAATTTCTTTAAATTTCCAGATTACCAAGTATGCTTGAAGTCAGAAAAGCCTTTCATCTGAGTTCACACAAACACAGGGGAGAACCAGTTTCCCACTGGTTTCTACACCCATTCTTATCTTAATCCAGTAGCTACTTGTAAACTTCCTTCTAAAGGTGCTGGTTTCATGTTCTTTGACTCCACTGGGTGGGTCTGAAGGACACTCCAGCTAGAAAAACACTTCTCAGTCTGAACTGAGGGTTTTTCACACCCTCTGCTCAGTTCTTGCACCTCTTTCCTCTGCTATAGAAGAGCAGAGAACAAAGTAGTATGTGTAAGCTGAAGTTACACACAGAAGAGTAAAATTAATTGTTTTTTTTTATCCATAGCTCTGTCTCAGGGTTGAACTAAGCCACTCCTAACTTCCCTGTATCCTTAAATCCTTCCCAAAGTCCTAATATCCCCACTGCAATACTTTCACTTCCTCCCAAGCCCCTTGCCCACTAAAGCTTGTTAAATGTCTGTGGTAGCTGTTGCACAAGCCGTAGACATTTCACAGCTTTAACATCAGCTGTCATGTTTGTCTGCAGGTGATCGTGCAGACTCAGAAGCCTAATCCTAGACCTAGTCTAGGTCTGACACAACTTACTTCACGATGAGCCTGAAGAGGTTCTCCTCAGCTTGAATTTCTTGAACAGCATAGAGGTCTTTAAGTGAAAACTCCATGAAGGATCTTTGAAAAGTCTCGTCAAAATTCTTTGGTTTTTGTCCTTTACTGTTGCTGACAGAATTTGCCTCAATGTACAACAAGAACATACACTTGTCATTCTTATTTTTAGAGGCTCCTATGAGAAAAATTGAGAAAGGATAAAGGACTATTTTTTTTCTGTTGTTAAGTACTGATGTTATTTACAAATGGCATAGGGCAATTCAGAAATACCAAGTACAGCCATGTGCACAGTAAAGTTCATAGTCAAATTATTGAACATCTTCATTCTCAAAAAAAAAAAATGATGCAAAGTAAGCTTCTAGTTATATTTGATCTTTAAGTTCCCTCCATCTAGGTACACAAAATATTTTGCTGGATTAGGAGGGTATATGTACAGAGAATTTTCTCCCAGAATAAGTGATGTTTTCCAGGAATTTTAAGTTATTGTATTATTCTAGTCAAGTAAAAGTTGAATATAAAATGTTTCTACTCAATATTCAGAGGAAAAAAAAACATAATGAGGACATGTAGCTTAATAATTTATCATTTTCTATATCCCTGATGATTACTGAGCAGAGAGTGCAGTCCCACAGTAAATCAGTACTGAAGTTCTCTGCAATATATCCTGTTACATGTGTGCACAACACATTTCTTCTCTTGGGGCGAAAAAAGAAGTTGTAAAATTTCTCCAGGGAGGACTAAACTAAGGAAGGTAATGCTCCTTCACAACAGTGTGATAGTTTTCCTATCGTTTGAAGAAGACATTAAAGGGAAAAGGTGAAGCAAACAAGGAGTCTCAGTGAGACTTCAGGAAATAAGGATGTCCCCTCTGCATTAGTGGTCCAGAGAAGGCTTTCCTATCAAAACCTCAAATGTCAGACTGACACCAGGCTCAGGACCACCATTGTGTATAGTCCAGCAGGTTGCAAAACTCTCTAGAAGGGAACCATAGAGAGAGCACTGCTCTTGTATAGCAGTGCCTCTGGCTTTTTCAAAGTAACTCTTCAGAATAAACCTTGAGGGATTTCTGAAGCAACATAGACTTAATGCATTTACTCCTTTGAGAGCCCAAACTAAGGGTGGTGGCTGCTGTTGTTCTTGTGTAATCACTAGAGGAATCCCACTGGGGAGAATGTGTTCTCAGAGGACGCACTGTACCTTCCTCAGTGCTGGACACCTTCACAATCCCTGTGATTGTGACCATGTCTCCTGGAACACAGCTGTCCACAAGATCCTGAACCAGCTCACATTCGATGGTGCGAGGGATCCGGCCCGACTCCCGCTGATCATCCGACATCAGCTCCTGCACCCTGCAGGACACGAGATGAGCCACCAGCTCCCTCACAGCCCGGGAGAGCTGCAGCTGCCTGCTTCCAGCCCAGCCTTTCCAAACCGGCAGGGGGGCAGGCAGCAGAAACGCCCTGGGGAACTCCAAAAACACCAGTGCTGAACTGGGAGAAACAGATTTTTTCAGTGTACAGAATGCCAGAAAAATGAGAAAGACAGTTTAACTATCAGCTCCAGAAACAAAAAAAAAAAAAGCATAAACCCTGATTTCTGGCACTGATGAGGACATCTATGGAGAAATAAGTGCAGTACCTGAAATCAGATGGACCTCACATACAAAAATGAAGAGGTCAGGTGACATATGGCCCTGATGAATGCCTAACTGGCATTTTAACCCTAGCAAAAGCCCAAGAAATTTCTCAGACCATCACAACTGTTCACTCTTTGTACAGCTGTAAAAGGCTGGCAACTAGCAAATTCTTTAAAAGGTTCCAGATTGGGCTCTGCATTTAGAGCTCTGACAGTTTCCCTCTAAGCTCAAGTCAAGCTTTTCTTCAGAAGCTGTGATGAGCAGCACCCTCTAGAGCTGCTGACAAGAACATCAGCGCTCATTTTTAAAATGAATTTTTAAATTACTTTTATTACAGAACATTTATAGAGAAAAATATATTTAGATGTCATTTGGCACAAGACTTTTGATACAGTGCATGTGAACATACAGAATCTCAATGTAAGAAGTGAGAAAGAATAAGCAGTCTTGTTTTTTTTTCTAAGACAACAGCCTTACTGCAGCAAGCTAGCAGGATGGACAAGAAATCACATCAAACTCTTCTGAATGTGTATGATGGGACAATAGTAGGATGGCCACAGAACTAATAGCAATAGTAAGATGGAAGCAATGAAAACCAGATCTGCTGTCCACCTTCCTACACTTGAACATTGTTCATTCCTGTAGAAATTGTGACTTGTTCCCCCTTAGCAAAGATCTCACAAATTTTAGGCTGATTGGACTTAGAGAGCAGACAGATGGTCGAAGCATTATTTCCTCCTACTTATTGTACCTTAAGGACAGGGGGACACATTATCACTTCAAACTAAGATTTTCAACCCTTAAATTTAGTTTCAGTTCATTCAAGTCAACTGTCACAGCTGACCAATGTAATTTAACAGGGCTTTTCTAGCAGACTTACAGCTCCTTTGAGGGAATCATTAAATAAAAGATGCAAATAGAAATGATGAAGGAAAAGCTGCAAAGAGCATAAACTGAACATTTCTGAAGAATAATCAGAAAAAAAAATCAGCCATGGTAGGAGGAAATTCAAAGAAGCAATTATATTGGGTAGATTTAATATAGAAAGTATACTAGTGCTCAGATAAAACAACCACTTTGTAACACAGATTTTTGGAGACCACATGGGGCAAAACAATAAGATTGTTACAGTTACACAGTACAAGAGGGACTGAGCCATCCTGTCACTTTTTGCCTACCCTGTTGCCTTACATTTTTGTGCAGAAGAGAAGAGATGCTTACTTAACAGACTGCCAGTCCACTGTGGTGGTTAAAGGAGAGCTTCTGTCAGCTGTGAAGGATCGCCCACGGCACTCAGGAATAAGACACTATAACAACAGGAATTCTAATTAAGTCTCAACCTTTCTTAAAATCACTATTTGAAATAGCCTTATTTGATTAAAAAGAAAAGCAAAACAACGTGATTGATTAACACTGTTTCAGGAAAAAAGCTAGTCACATTAGGACTACAAATTAGCTCACATATAATTAATGAAGAGTTATGGAGCACAGAAACCTGATCCCCAACTCAGTTGATAGAACCAATACAGCTGCAGTGTATGATCCCCTTAGTGAACTGGTTTGAGTTTTTGGGTGTTGGGAAGGTGGTGGGTAGTTTTTCATTAGGCTTTGTTTGATTTTTGACGTTTTGGTGGTGTTCTGTTTGTTTTTTAACACTTGTAGATGTTCCAGAGGAGGTATTTTTTTCGCTTGAGCACATCAGATAGCACAAAATAACCAGGCACTGCCCTATGTCTAATGACTTTCAAAATCTAGATTAAAAAAACCAGTAAAATTAAAATAGAAAGTTCTCAAAAAAAAAAAATCAAAACCCAATCCAAGCACAGAAAACCACAGCAATGAGGTGGAGGAGGGTTTTAAACGTGACTGGTGAAATGGAAATGAAGAGATTTTTTTTTCCTAGATTTGAGGGAGTTTTGATATACTGCTTTTGCTTCAGCAAGATACAATATTTTTTTTCAAATAACAAGGGTTTGCAGCAATACAAAGTTTCATGGTAAGTTTAATTTTTTCTAATGTGTCAGTTGTTTAACCTAACTTTAAAGATGAGTTTTATTTTTTTTAATTAATACCAACGGTGCTGCTTTTTGTCACATCGCTACAGATAAAGGAAAAGAATGAAATTTAAATGGTTTTAGCTCACCTTAGTTGGAAGAGTGTACTTTCCATCAGGTAAAGGAACACCCTGAACATCTCCACACGTGCCACAGACAAAAGCCAGCTTAGTGCACAGGGGCTTGATGTTGCTGACCCGCACGACGGTGCCACGCAAGGCAACGTACTTCCCGTAGCAGTTGGCACGGATGTTCCTCAGCTGGGTCAGTGGATCATAGTTGTACACCCTGCAAAAAAGCTAAGCATTAACATTTTGAAAGCTTACTACACTTAAATGCAGAACAAAACCACCCAATAAAACCGAACAACCCAACCCCCAAACAACCAAAATCCCACACTCAACAACAAAAAGGTTTACACACTCATTATTAACAGTAATCCAGAGGAATGATTAGAAATATTTTGTCTGTGGAGCCATGGCATAGTGTTTGATTCCTGTTCTACAAAGCAGTGTGACATTTAATGTTCCCTGAGAGTACATACCTCAACAGCTGTACAGCGTGGTGAGTGACATCTCCCTTCTCTAACCAAGACTAGCAATACAACAGAAAGTACTTTATAGTCATCTATAAGCATCTCTTTGAATTATTTTGGGTTAAGATCAAAGTTTAGACTTGTGAGACAAAAGGATCGAAGATTTATTATGCCTGTGTTCCAAAAGGGTGAGTTTGTGTTTCAACAACAAGAGAACCTGCCATGAGGTACAACACACTGCACCTTGTTAAGGACAACAAAGAGTTCAGAATAACAAGCTTGAAGCAGAACAATTTGGCATGCAGTGGACCTCATATGGTTGGCCAGTCCAGCCCCACTGCTCAAGCAGGGTCAGCTACAGCAGGTTTCCCAGGTATGTGTCCCATTGAGTTTTGAACATATTTGTGGAGACTACACAACATTTCTCACAGTAAAATAGTGTTTTCTCCTGTTCACATGGAATTTTAACTGTTTTAATTTGTATCTACTGTCCCTTGCCCTGTCACTGGGCACCAATGAGAAGAGTCTAGCTACTGAAACCCCAGGTTTTCCTGCACCCTCCACTTAGGACTCTGAGCACCCTGTCTGTGCTGCAAAACCATTTTAGAAGCAAGGCATTTTACTGACTTATTGAATACTTTTCTCTACAGCATAATGTTCCACAACTGCCTCTTAGAATTTATGTATCTTATATGTATCTTTTTTGGCCACAGTTTTTCTTCCTAAACACATTCTATTGTGTTGTTAAAAGAGTGCAGCTTTATAACAAAGCAAAATTAAAAAATATATCCTAGTAGTTAACAATAATAACAGTAGCTACAATTCTTGTAAGTATATGCTTAATCAGAGTAAGTGTAACCTCAGCTTCTTAATTTTGAGTTAAAGTTTGATCACTTAGAATTAATATTCTTGAGACTGTCTACCAGTAATCATTCAACAGATCTAAGCTAAGATGAAATAACACATCCTCATACACCACTGTCACAACATCCATACAAAGTTAATAATTTATGTAGTTTATGTAGTTTGTTTTACACTCTCCAAATCAGCCTCTTTACAAAGAGGAGCCTTTTGCTAACAACAAGCTGGATGATAATCACTGCCCCAGTAAACTGCAGAAATTTGCATAGTTCTGTTTTTAATCAATATATGCTTTACAGAAGAGTTGTTCTACTTGTAAGTTCTTTATAAGCTTTTCTAGTTACAAGAGCTTGTTCAGCTGATTTGCATAGTTCTGTTTTTAATCAATACATGCTTCACAGAAGAGTTGTTCTACTTGTAACTATAAAAGCTTATAAAGAACTTACAAGAGCTTGTTCAGCTCATAAGGTTTCATTTGACTTTTTTTCTTCACCAGGACAGTTCAGCCTTTGCCCTGGTGAAGGAAAAAGCAAAATGTAGAGTGTTCTTCTGGAGACAGCTTCACAGAGTCAGGTCTGTCAGTAAAATAAACATGTAAACCTTCTGCACTATGCATGGATGCTAACAACCATTAGACAAGAATCACATAGATCTTCCTGGGAAAAAAAACCAAATACTCAGCACACATTACCTGGCATGAATGAGAGGCACATTTATTATAGGTTCTCCATCAAGGGGTAACCCCTCCTGCACCTGCAGCTCTGCAGCATGCCTTTCCAGATCCTTTGTCAGCACCTAGACAGAGCAGAAAGGCAGAAACAAATGTGTCTCGTGCCATGCAACGTGGATTCAATTTGCTACTAAGTTAGATTACCATCCCTAACAATCAGAGCCCCTTGTTGAAGCCTGAAGAGCTCTCTGCTGTCCCATGACCCCCCTACTAAAGTGTTTTTCTGCTTCTGAGCAGTTTTAAGTTTCATTCTAAACATAATTTAAAACAAACATATTTGCTGTGTTGGATTTTTTATAAAAAAACCCATACAATTATCTTTAATGCTGTGGTCAATGTGTGGAGTTTTGACTGAAGCACAAAAAATGGAGAAATTGTCAACAAGCAGTGAAATGTTACTTTAAGAGACATGGAACAGAGGCAGAAATCCTTAAAGTCTGCTCACCATTCCCCACCAGCCATGGTTCTGCTGCAGGAGGGGGTACACAGCACAGGTAACTCACAGTATATTAAAATAAAAAGACAAAAACAAAAAAACCCCAGGAATTATAACTCCCAATAGGGAGCAACAGAAGTGTTAGGAATACAGTTAATTTTAGTCAATTGCTTTTCTGAGGAGAAAGCAAAATACACCAAGACCAAAGCACTTTCAAAACATGATTTTGTGGGCCATAAGTTCTAATGCTGAAGAAGTGGAAGAGTTTGAGTTTGAAATAAAGAGTATTTTCCTGTAAGAAAGAAAAACCTAGATATTTGGGGTTTCTAACATCATTGCCTCTAAGTCCCACTGGTTCTTTTTCATTGTGAGGGTTATGCTTCTATGTATTAGAACATCATATTTACCTGATGAATTGCCAGACCCATACAGTGCAGTATTTTCTGAGGCATATCTCTTAATTCATCAGATATATTTGGTATCGATTTAGTCAATTCTCTGTCATGTATTAAGTCCTTATAATCCACAAGAATACTTCCTTTTCTTTCTATTTCATCCTGTGAAACATTTAAGGTTTTAAAACACACTTCAAAATGTAAACACAACACATCTAAATCACAGAATGGTTTGGAAGGGACCTTAAAGACCATCTAGTTCCAACCCCCCCGCCATGGGCAGGGACACCACCCATGAGACCAGGTTGCTCCAAGCCCAATCCAACCTGGTCTTGAACACATCCATTTCACATCTATGATGGACATTACACACAAAATTTGTTATTTTACTGTATCAACAATAGGTTGTTGGGGTGGGATGTGTTTTGTTTCTGTTTTACCTTATCATAAAGATCAATGCGTTGCATGAAAAACTTCTCAAAGGCTTGAGTCTTCTGGACAAAAGGAGACTTGTCAGCATAAGCTAATTAGAAACATGCCATGTTAGTAACTGCCACAAATAATTATTTCTGTTTCACAAAATACATAAACAGGTAATTTATCTTCCATTATTTGTCTGTATTCCAAAACTAGGGAAGATGATAGATCTCTACACTATCACAGTACTGTTCTATTGTAAGACCTGTTACAAAACAGAAATTTGTCTAAGGTGACACAGGACAAGGATACAGGATCAAAAAAGGTACAGTAGTGGAATGTATATTCCAGTCTTTGATAGACTGCAAGTTTTATGTGGTAGTTAAAGTGGTTTAAGAAAGAACATATTTTACACTATTCAAGAATCTTTTCCAAGGTTTGGAGCCCACAGAGATTGCAGTATGCCACAAGATTGAAATCTTTCTATTGTCATCATGTTTTTAAATAACAAATACGAATTTTGCTTGCTTGCTGTTGAATTTAACCGCTCTACTTATGGCCAACTCTACAAAACACTGAATAAAATACTTGCTACATCTAGTTTTGGGCTAAGAATACCTTCAGAGAAATAAAGCTTCCAGCCTTTATAGGGAATAAACTGGTCCAGCGTTGACTGAACTAGTCGAGATCTTACTGGAGAAGAAAAAAAAAAAATGAAAATGGAGATCAAAGCAATGGAGATCCTAAAACTTTTCAAGTTTTAATCTCAGTGATTCTTTTGAACACCAGGAGGCAAACAGCTGTAACTGCCTAGTGCAGAAGCAGATTAAAAGCAGAATATTACGGCTTCAGAAAATATAGAAGCATAGGAGCTGGCTCACCAGGTTCGGCTGCTTTCCTGCTCTCTCCCTTCTGTCCTCTGCCTCGCCAGCCGCCTCGCCAGCCCCCTCGCC